>NC_133931.1:59634313-59938996 GCF_031877795.1 Strix aluco | reverse complement strand
AATATTTGAGACATTGCTTCTTTCAGTTCCTTACACTGTATTTTGTCATTTGCTACAGGTCTGTTGTTATAAAAGAATATTATATTGAAGACCTGTTCTAAAACCACTGAATGCTGTTTCTATCAGCCATGCTCTCATTCAGCAAAGCACTTAAGTAGATCCCACCATCTTTAAATCAAGCTGGAAAAGTTGCCCCTGCAAAACTATAAAGGCATGTACATAGATAGCCATCTCTTTTATCATTAAAGGAAAGAATGCATACTTAATATCTGTTTAATCACACTTATGGACAAGGAAAAACCCATATGCTTCACTGAATCATGCCCCCAAATAACTCAAACACTGCTTAAGATTTCCCACAGTTTTGTTAATCACATTTAACTTACTCATGCCCACAGTTAAACACATAGGTAAGGACTTCAGTATCTAAATTAAAGTATCATGGTTTTTTACAATTTCTTCTAGTATTTGCCAAACCAATTGTATTTTCTGATCCAGCAAAGCATCACTGCTCAGAGTGAGGGATCCTAACTAAAAGGTTTCAATGTTCAAAGGACCTAAGGGCAAGCTGTGTTAAGTGTTAACATAAGACTATGTTTTCAAATATACTCTTACGCATCCACACAAAAACTTGTCCATTTATTCTGCTGTAAAACCCTACAGCTTGCATGACAATATTTGCACAAATGAGGTATGGAACTACTCAGCTGTCATGTTCTTGTTCCAAGTTAGAGATGTTTGAATTAATGTATTATGTGGATTTTTAGGAAATCAAAATGATTTTGAAAAATTGAAACTGAAACTCTGAAGTTTATGCTGTAAATTCCTATTCACATTAAGTGGTTGCTGACTAATGGGCCAAGCGACTGTTGTTCCATAATATCCCTTAAGTGTGATCAAATCAAGGCACAGGTCAAGTATTGTATTTCTGTAACAAAACATATGCTGTTTTAGTAAATGAGGGAATATGTATCTGTAAGCTATCTGTGAATGAATAATATAATACAGGTCAAAACAGCAGTCAGAAAATACTTTCACTTTTAAATTTTCAAAAGTTTCTATAAACCTTTGCAAGTTGGGGTTGTTTAGTCTGGAGAGAAGGAGGCTCAGGGAGACATTATTGCTCTCTACATCTACCTGAAAGGAGGTTGCAGCTAGGTGGGTGTTGGTCTCTTCTCCCAGTTAACAAGTGATAGGACGAGATGGCCTCTAGTTGCACCAGGCGAGGCTTAGATTGGGTACTATTAAATATTTCTTCACTGAAAGGGTTATCAAGCTTCGAACAGGCTGCTCAGGGAAGTGATGGAGTCACCATCCCTGAAGGTATTTAAAAAATGCGTAGACCTGGTGCTTAAGAACATGGTTTAGTGGCAGACTTGGCAGTATTAGATTTGTGGTTGGACTCGATGATCTTAAAGGTCTTTTCTAACCTAAATGATTCTATGATTCTAAGTATGCACTGAGCTACTTTCAATACCATGACCTATACTTTTTTTCCTCATCTCTGTCCAATTCCTGAAAGGATTTCACCATGATGTGCATCCATAATATTTGTGAGCTTCACTTTTCAATGTGGAACCTTAGATGTTATTTATTTCAGAAAGTTCAACCCTACTCTGAAGGCAGAGAGTTAATTATTTCCTTATCATTATTTTTTTATGTGATGGTCACTGATGCAACTTGCTTATGAGCTACTCAGAGGACATCCTGAAAGTTCCTTATCAGCCACCATAACTATTTTACAGAGTTAATACACAGAATAATGTCAAATTATCTGTCTTAATTTTGTTTTATTTCTTGATTTGCAGTACTTTTTTTGTTGATCATCTTTCTCACTACTTATCATCACAGAGTTTTCAAAAGGTTACCAATAAATCCCATTGGTTTTAGTTGGTTTTCTGAATTCCTGGGTTTCTTACAATAAAACCTTGTTGCACCCAAGAAAATAATGAACATTCAGCTAGTTTCATTTTTACAAGTTTGTTTTAAATATTTTGCTTCATAGCACATTGTTACAGCTTTGAAACAAAGAAACAAAAGTTCATCTTTTATACTTTTAGTAGCACATTATTGCAATTTTGAAATAAACACAAAATTCATCCTTTATACTTTTCAAACCCATGATTCCTTAAACATATTCCCTTTTCTGTCACAGATCAGAAACATTGAAAAATCACATCCCCTTTAATAGCTTAGCCTGGACTAATTCCTAGAAAATGTACATTCTACACATTGAATAAAAACAAGAATATGAGGAAAAAGTAAGTAATTAAACACAGAAGTCAGCTAATTAGCCTGGCACAAACAATATCAGGTTTAGTATTTCTAAGCACCTAACTTTATAACCTTAGCAGTGGTCTATCAACATAATTATTGTGATATATCTGAAGAGAATATTGCTAAAATCATATATACATATACATATATATGTATAGACACGTACATGCACATATGCATACACATATAAAACCGCTTCCTGAATTTTGCCTTGCTTATATCTGCCCCACTATAGTAGTCATATCACTTCTATGAAACTAATTTTCAAAATGTAATTTATACTTTTGATATGTAAGAGATGTGTGATTATAAATATCCCATGAGGGAAAAAATATCAGTAAGAGTCCAGGATTTTCAAAAATAGGCTAAAATAAAGCAAAATGTACAATATTGTTTGAAGTGGAAAACTGATCTTCTAATTATTACGAGATGTAGCAAGAAAGATGTAATTTATGTTCTCGTGCTATTACATCAGAATACAAATTAAATTTAATCTATAGAAATGCTAATACCTTGATTAGTTGTTTTGATTTGGTTTATTTTTTTCTAACAAGCAACACAGACTTGATAAGGCATCATATCTGTTCAGCCCTCAATGGAAGTATATGTTAATTCCTTTTGTGAGAGAAACACAGAAGTGAAATCTATGATTAGAAGTCAATACATGAAAGAAGCTGGTTATCTGCTGTTACAGTAAGATCTATCAAAATTATGTGATTCTCAGAACTGCTGAGAATGTACTGATATTCTTACTCCATTGGGAGTAAGGTGTGCTCAGTATCTCTGAAAAGAAAGTAATTTAAAATTGATCTGGATGTCTAATAATGTCTAATAGAAGAAGTCTCTAAACAATACTACAGTAAAAACTTGTGAGTGTGAAGGAAAACATTTGACATCTGGGACTGGAGTTTAGTAAAGTGTTGAAAATTGACTGAGCTGAAGGAGGCACTTTAAATCATGGTTTCTTTTCTTTATGTACCTGTGTTGTCTTTATTCATTTTGTATTAATAGGTATATTTCAGATTAAGTGTTTCACATTACAGAATAACACGACATGAAGAAAACCATCTAAAAATAAAAATTCATGTTCTTTATGTAAAGTAGTATACAGAAATTATGTTTTTCCTTTGAAATGACTGAGACTTGTATTATTACATATTTTAACCTCTTGAATAGCATCAAGCTCAGGTCACAAATCCCATGTCATTACTAGCAAAAATTCAGTATTTCCAGGTCAGATTTTTAGAAAAGAAAACTCTTCAAAACTCTCACAAAAAATAATTATTTCAATTATTTCAATTCAGAAGTAGTAGGAACTACTGACCCTTAGTCTAAAAGTTCAGTTAATATTTATGTATTATTGTGGTTCTGTGGATCTGAGATTTTATTTTGCAGTTATTTATTTCACAGGAAGGCGTCGTGTTTTAAACAAGCAATGAAGTGCATTTTTACTCACTAAATTTGGCACTTTCTTTGTAATTATACCTTTTTGAGTTTGTGATTGTGTAAAGGTAAGATTCTTGATGCTACTACCCACAATAATGCACTTTGCTAAATCATGCCTCACTTGATCATTTTCATTATATAAGACTTACAGTAATTTCTCTGTTTGTTTCTGTCTTGTTTCTGGTGTTCCGTGGTCTTTTATGTGATCCTTCATATCCACTCATATTAGATGATTACACATTTTCCAGCTTTGATCTATGTAAGCTGCAATTGAGTTGAGTTCCTTGATGTTAACATTCACTTCTCTCTGAGACACAGTTTCTAAAATGCTTGTCCTTTTTTTTTTTTTTTTTTAAAGCAAAACATAATTAATGTTTATGCTGTAACTGAAAATTCCTGATATCTTCAAAATTGTATCTGTGCAGCTTGTGAGATGACAAATGGCTTTGAAAACAAAGCCTTCTTTTTCCCACTGAAAATCCTTTCTCACACTTTCCCTTTCAAAGCCTTCTTTTGCATCCAAAACCCCTAAAATGCATTCCTGTACTGACTTCTAAGGTACAAAAACCTAAAACGTTTACTAAGAGTAACTGCTGTTTACTGTTTCTTTCTGACAATGTTTGACAACATCAATGAGTCTGAGATAGTCATGTCTAGTACACCTGTAGATCTAAAATACATAGTCCTTTCGTCCTTTCTCTTTGTATCAGGGTATACACAATCATTTTGTCTGAAAAGTTGTAATCATTTCATAGCTTAAAATACTTAGTGCCTTTAGGAAAAACATTATCATATATTAAAACAAGATGCCATGTGTTCAATATTTTCTAAATGCAATTAAGGTCCAGGGCAAATGTCAAATTAATAGAATTCTGGTTTTCTTCCTTGTGTTCTGTACTAGAAGAAATACTGAGGACAAAACTAATAGTAACAATCTCTCACTGCAGTTCTTTAAACTATTTCTTGGCCTTTATCTATTTAAGTCATCTGTAGAACAAGAGAGTAGTATATTTTTTGTACTCACTCAGTTACTGCCCTCTCTGTTTGTGTGTATTAATATAGCTACTAACTAATGCAAACTCATAATGGATTTTAATATGACAATCATCTGTCAACAACAGGACAAAATCCATTTTTCTGTTGTTTGCATATTAACTTACAGGCTCTAACTTTGGCAAGAATGTGACTACTTGGCACTAAAGTGAGTGGGCTGATATTCTAATATTCTTTTGGTGAGACATCCTGCACTTCTGGAGGTTGCCTTGTCCAATGCTCTGGTCAATGCAGGACAAATTACAAAGTCAGATTCAGCATCATATTTAGACCAGGTTGCTCAGACTTATACCCAATCAAGTTTTAAGTATGACCATGTCTGGAGCTTCCACAATGTCTCTGTTCTAGGATTTGATCACAACAATATTGTTCCTCCCTTAATACCTAGTTAGAATGCATCTTTTTAAAACTTTTGTCCATTGTCTTTTATTCTTACATTGTGCACCTCGGGGAGAAGTCTGGCTCCAGATTCTCTGACCTTCATTTGGTATTTAAGGACAATGCCAGAAGATCCAGTCAAAAAGCTAAAAACCAAAACAGGCAGCTATTTTTGCATATCCAAACTGACTCTGTTTAAAGCATATTCAGTTTTCATATTGATAGGCTTTATATTTTGATTATTCCAGAAAACAATAATTTATTAAATAGTAACTAGAGTGCTGATCAAGGATGTTTTAAATAAGGAAAAGTTCAACATTTTGTAAAATTCGTAAGTATCTATCAGAAGCACATATATTCTAATGCAAAAATGAAGTATCTGAAGGATTTGAAGAAAATCTAAGATAAAGTTTTTGTGTTAAGAAGATTATGATGCCATTGACTTCAGTTTCACACTGACAAATAAGTCCTTATGCATCTCTGGAGAAACATTTTACACAAGTAAAAACAAGAAAAGAGCCTGTGGACCAATATGTCCTTTCTACTTAGAGTCTGAGAACTGATGATTCTTCACCATTTCACAAGAGTCATTTAGCATCTAAAGTTAATTGTGTATCTTCCTTGCCATATCTGCAGGTAAATATTTGCTGGCTTCCCTCCAGCCATCTAAGAAACCTGCATGTTTCAAAACTGCATCCTATAAACATAAGTTCATACTTTTTATATGAGTGACAAGATACGCATATGAGTTGTACAGCACTCTGAGATACGATACTTATTAAGCCTCTGTCATATAGAAATGCAACCTTGCATTGGTGAGTTATGCATCTCACTGTTGCATAAAAGGTAAAGGTCATTAAATTTATTAAAAGGAAATCAAAGGAAAAACAGAAGACTTCATAAAATGTAGTGTTTATTAAGAGTTGTTTGTTCCTTAGTACCATTTCTTTTAATTATCACATTGACTGTCCTTGTACAACTTCAGATGATGAAATGTATACATTCACTAACCAAAAACTTAGACCATAAATATGTTTGCTGCAATGCACCAGCAAAGCAAGTCCAACAGCCGCAACCTGTATCAGTTCATTAACATATCCCTTCTGGGCATTTTGACCTTGTTGCTGCTATTACAAAAACTAAAGGTCTGCAGGCTATCTTTAGAAAGTCTTCAGGTTATTAATTTTGCAGAGAAAGTTGTTCTGCAGTTAAATAGTCCAAAGAGGGATACAAATTCAAAATGGAAGCAGAAGCATCTATTCTAAGAAGAGTAGCAATGAGAAGCTAAGACAATACAAGTTTCCCGAATCCGTCTCTTTTTCCTCACTTGACCGGTCCCATGATATCAGTATTTTTGTGCACTAAATCTCAAATTCCCCAGCAATGATTTCAAGAGAAAATGAACTTTTATTCTGATGTCAGACACCAGACTGAAAAAGGACTCTCTAGGCCCCCAGTTTTGAGACTAAAGTAAATAAATGAAAATAGATACATCAGCATAATTATAGTAATATGGAAAAAAACACTCCTTAAAAGCTATCTTAACTTTTCTGTCTGTATAAATGTCCTTCTGTAATGCTTTCTGTGGTGCTTTGAAGATCTGCAAATATGATAGACTTTGTTCAAAGAGTTCCTGTCAAAATGATACAGACAAAGGAAAAAAAGAGGCCAAACTACTTTCACTTTTACAAAATAAAGTGAATACATATTATTTGCAGACAGTCTCTGTAGTGTTATCTTCTATTTGGCGGAGAATATCTTGGAAAAAAATCTACGCTTTATTTTATGCATGGCCTGCCATGGATGAACATTGACCTTAGATATATCTCAAATGATAAATGATCGTTTCCTTAGTGAAGGCTTCCAAGCAGCAAGCATTATCAATTCTAAAGTAGCTTTACAAGTACAAAACACTTCAGGAAGAGCAAGATCCTGACAGCTTATCTATATTGTCTGACACGTCATCTCTTGGTAAAACCTATAACCATGGTATTCTTCATGGGGTAATAATAAATAAGTAAGTAAATAAGTAAGTAAGTAAATAAATAAATAAATAAGGTTTAATAGCTACACTTCTTTTTTTAAATCAATAGTATGCTTAGGTACTTTTCATAAACACCTTTAAAATTTTAAAATACCCAAAACCTAGAAATATTACTAGATAAGTGAAGTAAATTTGGCAATATTTTCTTGTTGTGCATTACAGAACTAGTCTAGAAAAACAGATCAATGGATTTTTTGGATGCTGCAGAATGCTACTCTAACAATATGATACTTATTGAGCAAGCCTTCACAGAGCCTTAAACATGATCTTTGTATTTGTCTCATCCACAAGTCATTGTACGGGCTTAGTGATATTCATCTGATTAACAGTAAATAGCTAGAGCTGGTTTTGTCATATCACAGTAGAATTCTCTACAGTCATTCTCATCTCCTGTCTCCCCAAATGCATGCATATGCCTGGCTTTTCTTTCCAGTGAGCAGCCACATTCAGACATTTCCACATTGAAAGGAAAAATAAGTGCAGTATATGCAACTCTCATCCCTCACAGTTCAACCACTGCTCCTAAATGTCCTGTTCTTAGATGCCTACATGCCCACTACTGTTTGATTTGCTGTGTGGAGCTGTGAAAATATAAGGCTTTTTGATCTTGTTAAAATGTCACTGAGAAACAATGGAAGATGTAAAGAAATATGAGAATGTTTTCCTTTATTTAAAGTGTTTAGATAAAGAACTGAGAGCTCCATGAACAGTGAAAGGTGAGAAGGAAAATGAAGGTGAAAGTACATGGAAAAAAGGGCTGTTTTTTTCTCTGGGAAAACTTTGTGTCTCCCTGTAAGAGACAAAAGCAGGCAGGCATGATCAGATTTAGTCTCTTCATCATAACACCATGCTCCGACTCCCTGAAGCAGCACTGCAGGAGTGGTCATCTGGCTCATTCAAGGGGATGGGTGATGAGGCTCCCCACAACAGGTTATAAGTGGCAAATACTACTGTATTTGCAGAACAGTAACAATGTTTAAAACAAGCTTGAGAGGCTGGGAGAGGATTAACAATGTTTAAAACAAGCTTGAGAGGCTGGGAGAGGATGGGCACCCCTAGGAGTGGCCTAATGAGTATCCCATGCTTACCCTCTCTGAAGCACAAACGTGGAGAATATAGACCACCATTTGGTATGTGTGAATGGACTGCTCTGGGTTATGGTGCCCTAGATGAGTTCCTGCATGAAGTGGCTGTATGGTGTCCTGCAACTTTCTGGTAACCATGTGTTGCAAAACAGCAATAGAAGAGGGAAACGAGAGAGGGAAACCTGCCGGTGAGTGGAGAGGAAACAGACAGGAAAAATGTCTGGAACCAGTCCAAAGCCCACTTTGTTTGGCATTTCTCTGCCTACGCATTCACATGAGTTGGCTGCAGACAATGCTTGTGCTATTTAAAGATGGACCTTCTGTTGTTTTGGGCTGAATTATTGGAAATGACACTCAGAGTGGAGCCAGGAATGATGTAGTCAGACATGCTCAGCAAAGCCTGGAAATCTTTTTATTTATGTCTACGTAGTTTGTTTGGAACCCTTCAACATTTGTTTTGATGCATTAAGATACTAAAAAATGCAATATATTTTTCAGAATATTATTTTTTCTGAAAATTTCCTCATCATGTAGAAAAGTATTTATAACAAAACACAGGTTTATCTTTTTTTGTGTGTGTATAGCAATAATGTGTTATAGTGGCAGTTCTGGAGAAGATGTGGCATTAGTTTATTGAATTTCCAGAAACAAAAGGCACAAGCCATTGAATTCATACCAAAAAGGAAAATACTTTTATCATGGATTTTTACGTACTTATTTTTCAGCTTTCAGATGATGGAAAACAATCTGAAAAGGAAGCCTTTTACTTTTTATTTAACTAGCCAAAGAATTAGAAGGCATTCTTGCAAGGAATTCACTCAATTAACAGAGAGACTAACATTCATAAAGTATTCTAACATAAGTACACAATCATGTGAAAAGCGAGTTTGATATATTTGAACTATTAAGATCATTATGAGTTTCATGCCAAATAACAGTACTTTTAATGTAAAATATTAATACTTTGTAATCTTCATCTTAACAACTGAATGTATTTAGTGTGCAAGGGCTTACAAAGATCTGAGATATTGGTCAAAGGCTCTTCTGAATGGAACCAGGTAGAAACTCAATTTACTAGTCCTTTCAGAAAATGCTTCTTAATATGCAATAAACCACTGATAATCATAATGCTAGAACTAAAGTAGCTAGAAAAAAAAAATTATAAAGCATGCTTTACCTTATTCTACTTTACCTGGAATACATTAACTAGAGAAATATCTTTTAATAATTGTTAATTTTGTAATGCAATTTCTTGGCTAGACACATAGCTCATCTTATCTATTACCAGGAAAAAGAAAAAAAGAGAGAATGCTTCATTTGCTTATCTGATGTCTTATTTTCAATACTTATTAAATATTTTTCTATTTTTGAAAATGTAATTGTTTATGCAGTTTGAATATAGTAGGTAATCACATATGAAATATAGTAGATAAATAAATTTAAAAGTCTGATTTAATCAAGCAATTTTTAAAAACCAATTAGGAGCTAGATGTGAATTAATTAACCTTTAATCTAGAAAAAGCATGAGTAAATGGAGAAACTTGAAAGTCATCTAGCTGCTGTTCACATTTCACAACATACCATAACATTGTGAAACATTATATTAGTATAACATCATTATAATATTTAGAAAATTATATTTTTCATGATCCATATCTTCATAAATTCTTACAAGTTTAATGTGAAGGAGAACAGATAATATGCAGCAGGTTGTGGCAAAAGTATAAATGACTACCGACTTTCTAAGCACTCTACCATAGATGTTTGAAAAAAGGCACCCCATGCCAAAGTTCATTTAAAAAGTCTACTCCACTCCTTTCATGGTAATAAAAATTCCATGACACTACTTTATCAATAAATAATGTAGGTTAAAAAAAAAAACAAAAAAGCAGAAAATCAGAAATCTTTCAACTCCTTTGCCCAGCCCCATCTATACAGATCCCAAATTACTGTTGGAAATGAATCATCAGGAAGGGTACCTCAAGCTTGAAAGACCTTTAAGCAGAACTGCCTGACAAAACACTGTACTATGAAACTATTGTCTTATGGTCTTTTAAAAAACAAGATTCCCCTTTACAGTTCCCCTGTAAATGGCTACTATCACATTTAACCTGCAGTGACACTTGTTTAAGCAGTAAGGGAATTAAATAGCAATTTTATACTGCAGTTAATCACTCACCTTTGATATTAGCATTACCAAAGCTGAGTTGGCCAAACAATAATGTGATGGTAGAAAGGCTGAAACTCATTTCTGACTCCATTAGACTATGGATCTCCATGAAAAGGATGGAAGAGGGAAATCTGAATCCAAGTAATTTCCTACAGAATAAAGGTAAGGTGAGAAAGAGGAAGCAACTTTTTAATGGGAATGTCCTCTGAGATCATAGAGATATATATAAAAATTTAGGTTTCACAGAATCACAGAATCGTCTAGGTTGGAAAAGACCTTGAAGATCATCCAGTCCAACCATCAACCTAACATTGACAGTTCTCAACTACACCATATCACTAAACACTATGTCAACCTGACTCTTAAACACCTCCAGGGATGGGGACTCCACCACCTCCCTGGGCAGCCCATTACAATGCCTAACAACCCATTCTGTAAAGAAATGCTTCCTAACATCTAGTCTAAACCTTCCCTGGCGCAATTTCATGAAATAGCTCTTCTGACACCTTCTTAGTTAAATTCACAGAAACTTCTTTTGAAAGTAGGAAACAAAGTCACAAAAGATACAAAAAGTCAGGCAAATGACCTTATTCAAATCCAAGATCAAAGGTTGTACACTTATAATCAGAGTTTGTAATAGACTTCACAAGAAAACCCTAGAAGGTACAAAGTGACTGACAGGCAGCTCAGACTACCCAAAGCTTGGCAGTACAACTGTGCTTAGGGAGTTTGCCTAGATGGGAAACCATGACAGTAAATTGGAGTTAGCATCCCCTTACATGAAGCCAGAACTCAGTACCCTGTGAGAACAAGTTGAAGAGTAATTTACTAAGAGAAGGAACAAGTAAACAGCCTGTGCTGTAATTTGCACAGAGCATAACTGGAACAATATTTTTATTACTGAACGAAATCCTAACAGAAAGTGAGTTCTGGCCACTAGGGTGGTAAGACCTTTAACAACTGGTTGATCTTTCTCATTATTTTAGGTGTAATGGCTTACTACATATCTCAATGTCATGTATGCTTAAGAATTTTATGACACAGTATGGGTTATACAGTAATGAGCCCTCCTGAGCCCATTAAAGAACCCAAATACGATACATTCAAGGTAATTCTGACTAATGAGATTACAAGTTTGGTATTCCTAATACCATGATTTACAAGGTTTTGCCAGCACTTTTCCCTGTGTTGAAGAAGCATAACAGAGTTCCAAAATTAACAGTGTAAACTGGATGGTGTTCGTCCATCTCTGGTGCATAGGCCTTTGTGCCTGAATGTGTATCTGTAAACTATAATAAGTATACATTTCTCCATAGGTCTTTTCAAAAGACTATTTTAGCATTCATATATAATTGAAATTTAACTGGATCAGTCCATCAGCTTCAACAAGCTTTCAGTCAGAAATTCAGTACCAAATACTCTCAGTGATGTCTGTAAAGAGTTGCCATTGCTATTGATGAATTTTTCAATATGAATTGAGGCTAGTACATAATCACCATTTCCTCTAGTGGTATTTTGTTAGCTTTCTTAATTAGCTTCATAATCACCTTTTAAAATGAACTTATTTTCCGTTACTTTTCTATCCTTCTTTTTCTTTCACTTTTTTGTAAAAAGGCATGAAAATTATGATACTGTATAAATGCATTTAAGAAATTATGAATCAGTTCATTGTTTTTCAGACTCTAATCTGTCTGTTTTCCTGCTTGTCAATTAGTAACATCATCCAGAATTTTAATCTTCTTAACTTCTAAGAATAAATAAAAATAAGTTGAGCTTCAAATAATTTTGTCTCCCTTTTATATAGGAAAGGAATTTTAATAGTTATGTGCTATTAGTACAATGCAAAACAACCCAAAACCCAAATCAAACAACCAAACAATAAAAATCAAAATAAATACCCTGTCCTTTGTTTACCAATTCATGACTATTGGTCTTAAATTGTTACCGCACTGTGTTTTAAGCAATACACTTCTGTAAGCAGCATCTTTTATTACTGTGAACAAAGATCTGCTCTAGCTATAATCCTACTGGAAACACCCTCAGATCTGAGAAACTATAAAATATAGACCTTTCATATTTGGGGAAAAAGTAGGCTTTTTTGCTGCTTAAGGGGTTTTGTTTTAAGAAGGGGTTTTTTTAGTGGTTCATCTGGATATTTTCCTTTTTTTTTCTAATGATGCATTTGCTGTGAAGTGATGAAATTGCTGACTTGGGTGATGAGAACCTGAACAATGATTGCTGTCAAGGAAAGAATACCTTTTATCTCCAAACTTCTGAAATATTAAAGTAGACACAGCCAATAGATATTTCAGGTTTTTAAAATGGCCTTCCAATTACCTTTCCTTCTAGTTTTATTTTCATTGCACAAAAGGAAGCTAAAAATGTGTGTTTGTCACAATTTTATTTTTTTTTTCTTTTTCCTGATGAAAGATTTCTTCTATGTTGTGTATAACTTAATCTTTGAATTGGAACTTCACAATGATAGTGTGTTTCTATGACTTTTGCATAATAAGTATCCAAAGCTTTACTGAAAATATGGATGAAGAGAGGATAAAAAATAGTTCATCTTTGATAGAAAGTTACTGTATTCTTTTATAGTCAAACAAGCAAAACAAATGGAAAGTTTTAGGACTGACAAAAGTAAAAAAAAATAACAATTCTATACACAGACATAGAGGCAGATATAAACATGTATGTAAATATATGTTTTTGAAAGGTGAAAGACAGATAAATTTCATCACAATTAATAACCAGATAAAAGTATCATAGAAAGGTTAATATTAGATTGCTTAAACAGTTTTAAATAAAAGAATGATAAGATTTCTGAAGATTAACTTCCTGGGTTTTTTCATTATTGATACTTAATCTCTGTACAATATTAAAGATTAAAATGTTTCTGAGCATATCTTGACACAAATTCCATTATATCATGTGCATCCCAGGCTAGCTTTTATTTCTATAAAAATCCTGGCATATTGCTTTGAAGTCAGTTTTGAGTATGACTCTAATGAAGTATTTTATTTACATATGAAAAACTATTTAGAGAAGTCAATAAAAAGTTCTGAACTATTTTTCTTAAGTAAACTAGATTTCTGTGTTTTAGTGTTAAAAATTTGTTAAATATTTCAAAACACTGATATTTGTGAGAAAAGTAATTGCAGACCTTTTTATCCAAATTAAACCAATTTCTCACTTTGAAATTTACTTTATATAAATATTTCAAAAAGAGTAAAAATTAAAATAAACCACAATTTCATTTTTAAAAACATCCACATTTAAATTTAAGAAACCATTGAAAGATTTAAGCAGATAGAATTAAGATTTAATGTTATTCTTTGGAAAAAGAAGTGTGATTTCAAAACAGCTTCAATTTATTTTTGCCTGTCATACTTGCATTAACTCATGAATATTTTTTGCCTTTTCCCTCAGAGGGATAACTGATATAAATAAGAAAATACTATTAAATGAGCTTATTATATTTTTTAATGTATGTTATAATTAGTAAATTTATTTATATACCTTTTTGCCTGTTGCCAGATCTAATCCGTAATTTATTCACACCTTCTAATTCTATCAGCTTTATTGTTATCTATTGTCATTCTTATTACTATTTAATTAGGTGAATTGTTATGGAACTCTTTGATAGTGTGTTGCATTCTTTAGGAGCTATCAAGATTTTTAATGGTGTCTTAGTCCTTATCCCTATGATTTGATAAATAATACAGTGGCTTTCTGCAAAACATGTGAGGAAAACTTGTTATATAAAACATAAAATCATTATGTAATCTTTTGAATCATCCTATTTTCATTAAAATTTTGCAAAGAGATGGATTTTTTTTTTAAATTTGCTTAGCCCAAACCTGTTTTTTTTTTCCTTTATTTCTGTTAGTGAGAGCTAATAAACAGAAAATATGTCATTGTCTTTCACCAAAATTCTTATCCATTAAGCAAGAATGATTTCTTAATCAGGTTATTTTTCTTTATGGTATTTTGAAATTTCATCAATTTTTTTTTCTTATACCATACAATATATTTGCTACTACCTGACATGGGATTGAATACATTTTGGATTAGTTATTCATTCGTCTCAAACCAGCTGAAAAGTCATTGACATGTTTGGTCAGTCTAATCAATGGTGGCAGCAATGTCACAGTTAAAGATGTTTATTCTAACTTGATCTCTGCCCTGGACTATTAAGTAATTGTTTAAGTAAATACAAAGTTTGGAATTATAAAGTACTGAATTGGGAACAAATATCTGTGAGTGGCACTGGAACTAGAAAAATAGAGTGGGCAACAAATTATCTTCATTTAAATATAAAACTTGACATATTCATAATTATTATATTTACAAACATGAACATATTTGACTTCCATTTTGAGTGTATGTTTTGGGTTTTTTTAAAGAGAAAGCTGTCATATGAAAGCTAGGATAAAATTCAGGTCTCTTGAAGCTGTTAGGAATATTGCCATTCATTTTAAGAAGATTAGCAAAAATTTCACTTATGATGACTACTTTATTCAGAGCCTTGTGACTGTATAGTATATTCATTGAATGTCACATGATGCCATTTAGCAGAACTGGCAATGTGTTTTCAATACATCTGCACTACCAGCTATCACCATGGCCTCTTCTTTAGATTCTGTGAATTAAGTATTCTCTGCCTCAATACTATTGATGGAACAATTTAGAGCTATTTAAAATTTGAAAATATCAGAAGTTGTAAGGTCAACCGAGAAGTTTACTTAAAGAAATGTGATTCTGTATTAAATCATAGAATCACAGAATCACAGAAATGTCTAGGTTGGAAAAGACCTTGAAGATCATCCAGTCCAACCATTAACCTAACATTGACAGTTCTCAAATACACCATATCACTAAACGCTATGTCAACCCAACTCTTAAACACCTCCAGGGATGGGGACTCCACCACCTCCCTGGGCAGCCCATTCCGACGCCTAACAACCCGTTCTGTAAAGAAATGCTTCTTAATATCCAGCCTAAACCTTCCCTGGTGCAACTTGAGGCCATTCCCTCTTGTCCTATCGCTTATTACTTGGTTAAAGAGACTCATCCCCAGCTCTCTGCAACCTCCTTTCAGGTAGTTCTAGAGGGCAATGAGGTCTCCTCTCAGCCTCCTCTTCTCCAGACTAAACAACCCCAGTTCCCTCAGCCGCTCCTCGTACGACATGTGCTCCAGACCCTTCACCAGCTTCGTTGCCATTCTCTGGACACGCTCGAGTCATTCAATGTCCTTTTTGTAGTGAGGGGCCCAAAACTGAACACAGCAATCGAGGTGCGGCCTCACCAGTGCCGAGTACAGGGGTAAGACCGCTTCCCTGTCCCTGCTGGCCACGCTATTTCTGATGCAAGTCAGGATGCCATTGGCCTTCTTGGCCACCTGGGCACACTGCTGGCTCATGTTCAGCCAGCTGTCAATCAACACCCCCAGGTCCCTCTCTGACTGGCAGCTCTCCAGCCACTCCTCCCCAAGCCTGTAGTGCTGCTGGGGGTTGTTGTGGCCCAAGTGCAGCACCTGGCATTTGGCCTTATTGAAACTCACACAGTTGGCCTTAGCCCATCGTTCCAGCCTGTCCAGATCTCTCTGCAGAGCCTCCCTACCCTCGAGCAGATCAACACTCCCACCCAACTTGGTGTCATCTGCAAACTTACTGAGGGTGCATTCGATCCCCTCGTCTAGATCATCAATAAAGGTGTTAAACAGGAGTGGCCCCAAAACCGAGCCCTGAGGGACACCACTTGTGACCGGCCACCAACTGGATTTAACTCCATTCACCACAACTCTCTGGGTCTGGCCATCCAGCCAGTTTTTTACCCAACAAAGCGTGCGATCATCCAAGCCGCGAGCAGCCAGTTTTGCCAGGAGAATGCTGTGGGAAACAGTGTCAAAGGCCTTACTAAAGTCAAGGTAAACAACATCCACAGCCTTCCCTCTTCCAATAAACAGGTCACCCTGTTGTAGAAGGAGATCAGGTTTGTCAAGCAGGACCTGCCTTTCATAAACCCATGCTGACTGGGCCTGTGTTGTCCCGCACGTGTTGTATGATGGTACTCAGGATGAGCTGCTCCATCAGCTTCCCGGGCACTGAAGTCAAGCTGACAGGCCTGTAATTTCCCGGATCATCCTTCCAACCCTTCTTATATATGGGTGTCACATTGGCCGATTTCCAGTCAGTCGGGACCTCCACGGTCAGCCAGGACTGCTGGTAAATGATGGAAAGTGGCTTGGCGAGCACCCCAGCCAGCTCCTTCAGTACCCTCAGGTGTATCCCAACTGGTCCCATAGGCTTGTGCGTGTCTATGTGATGCAGCAGGTCACTGACTATCTCCTCCTGGATTGCAGGGGGCGTCGTTCTCCCAGTCTCTGTCTTCTGGCTGAGGAGGCTGGATTCCCTCAATACAACTAGTCTTGTTATTAAAGACTGAGGCAAAGAAGGCATTAAGCACCTCAGCCTTTCTCTCGTCACTTGTTACCATGTTTCGTCCTGCGTCTAGCAGGGGATGGAGGCTCTCTCTGGTCTTTCTTTTGCTGCTCACATACTTATAGAAACATTTCTTGTTGTCCTTGATTGCTGAAGCCAGGGTAATTTCCAGCTGGGCTTTAGACCACCTGATTTCTGCCCTGCATAGCCTCACAGCATCTTTGTAATCATTGTGAGTGTCTAGCCCCTTCTTCCAAAGTCCATAAACTCTCCTTTTCTCCCTGAGTTGCAGCCAAAGCTCCCTGTTCAGCCAGGGTGGTCTTCTCTGTCGCTGGCTTCTCTTTTAGCACCTGGGGACTGCCTCTTCCTGAGCCATTAACACTTCCTTCTTAAAGAGTGCCCAGCCTTCCTGGACCCCTATACCCTTCAGGACCATCTCCCAAGGGATTCTGTCAAGCACGTGCCCAAACAAGACAAAGTCAGCCCTTTGGAAGTACAGGATGTCAGTTTTGCTTCCTCCTCTCCTGGCCTCTCTAAGGATAGAGAACTCTATTATTTCATGATTGCTGTGGCCTAGTTGGCTCCAACCACCACATCATCCACCAGTCCTTCTCTGTTCACAAAGAGGAGATCCAGCAGGGCACCTTTTGTGGTCGGTTCACTCACCAGCTACGTCAGGAAGTTATCTGCTGCACATTCCAGGAATCTCCGGGACAGGTCCCGCTCTGTTGTGTTTTATTTCCAGCAGATGTCTGGAAGTTAAAGTCTCCCACAAGAACAAGTGCGAGCGATCATAAGATTTCTCCTAAATGCCTATAGAATATTTCATCCACCTCTCTGTCCTGGGTGGGTGGCCTATAGTAGACTCCTACTACAACATCTGCCCTGTTGGCTTTCCCTCTGATTCTAACCCAAAGACACTCCACCCTGTCTTCGCTACACTTGTGCTCAAAGCAATCATAACAGTCCCTAACATACAGCGCCACCCCACCACCTCTCCTTCCTTGTTTGTCCCTCCTAAACAGCTTGTAGTCATCAACTGGTGCACTCCAGTCATGGGAGACTTCCCACCATGTTTCTGTAATAGCCACTACATCATAATTTTCCTGTTTCATCATGGCTTCAAGCTCCTCCTGTTTGTTACCCATGCTGTGCGCATTGGTATACATGCACTTCAGATGGGCTGGTGTTTTGCCCCCTTCCCCCTTCAAATCTAGTTTAAAGCTCTGTCAATGAGCCCAGCTAACTCCTGCCCCAAGATCCTCTTCCTCCTCTGGGACAGGTGCATCCCATCTAATGACAAAAGGTCTGGCGTCCTGTATACCAACCCATGACTGAAAAATCCAAAGCCCTGACAGTAGCACCAGTCTTGGAGCCACAAGTTCAACTGTTGAGTTCTCCTGCATTCTTCCTCATCCATCCCCGCAACTGAAAGGATGGAGGAGAACACAATTTGTGCCCCTGACCCCTTAATCAGTTTCCCCAAGGCCCTGAAATCTCTCTTCATTGCTTTAAGCCTTCTCCTGGTAAAGTTGTTGCTACCTACCTGAAAAACCAGGAGAGGGTAGTAGTCCTTGGGTCTCACTAGAGTGGGGAGTTTTGCCTTGAGGTCCTTGACGCAGGCCCCAGGGAGGCAGCAGACTTCCCTATGAAGCAGGTCTGGTCTGCATATTGGGCCTTCAACACCCCTCAGAATGGAGTCACCCACTGCAATGATTCATCTGGGGTTCTTTTTAGAACTGGTTTTAATAGTTGGTCTGGAATGACCCGGCCTTGGTGGACCTTGGTCTTCCTCCTTGTTCGTCTCATTTTCTTCCTCCTTCTTCTCTTCATTCAAAAGTTCCAGGGCCCCAGATCTATTGTGAAGGGACACCATGGAGGATGAGGGAGGTTGGGAGAGCATTTTCCTGCTTCCATGAGCAGGGACCTGTTTCTAGCCTACCCCATCTCTTAGGTCCCCTCCTTCTGCCTGGTAGCAAGAGGGTGAGGGATCACCTGCCTCGTTTGGAGCCTCCATTGGCTCCTGTTGCTTCAGGGGTGCCAAGGTGCTACTCCACCAATCAATTTCCCTTTGGCATTCCTTAATGCTTCTTAATCTTTCAACCTCTTCTTTGAGTTCCGCCACCAGGCTGAGCAGGTCATCCAGCTGATCACAGCACACACAGGTGCTGTCACTGCTGCCCTCCGGCAGGACTGACAGGCTCAGGCACTCCCTGCAGCCCGGGACCTGGACCGCTACATGTTTGCGTGGCAGCTCCGTCTGGATTGCCACGTTCTTTCTGGTGGTGGTTTTAACGTGAGTGGAGTCCATGGTTCAGTCCACTTGTGGAGGACGATAAGATGAAACTAGCTCAGATAAGTTCTAGACCCAGATGGACTGCACCCTGCGAACTGCCGCGCGAACTGCCGCGCAAACTGCCACACCACAACCTTCTGATGCACCACAACCTTCTGACATGCCACACCCTGTTTGTCGCGCTCCTGGTCGCTTGTGCTCCCTGGGGGCTGCTCTTGTACGTGAAGGGTGTGAGGCATCGTTACTCCAGTCTCCGCCCACCCTGAGTCAGCGCTGCCCTCGTTCGCAGCTCACTCTTCCTGCTCAGAGGGGAGGTGACTTGAGGCACTCCCTCTTCCCTGGGCTTCTGCCTTCTCATCTTGCAGTTTTGCCACAGGTTTTTGATGCTTTCAGAAGGGTCCCCCGCCTCTATCCTCCTCTTCAGAGCCCCTCTCCTCAGCAACAATTGGTGGTGATTAATATTGTTAGTCTAAGTGATTTTCCTTCATGTGTCTGATCCACAACATACGTTCCAAAGAAAATCTGGTGATATTCTTCCATTGATTCAATGCATTTGGATCATCTGGTGCAATTTAACGACAGTGACATATAAATTCAGATATGTTATGGATACCATAGAGTTAAATAAACTGCTTTAGTCACTTTATATTAATAATTCAACGACCACTAATATTACCTATGTTAGTAGATGCCCCAAAAGCAGTGAGTTTGCACATTTCTTTCTCTGTTTTCAGAAGCTACTCTCTCATGTGAGACTATGAAATTCTGAACCCATACAACTTATTCTGAAACCGAAGCATAAGGAAAAATATAGAACAGTAAATGTTACAGTTTATTTTCTGAACGTTTGATCTAAAATGTACATATATTTTTAGAATCGCTGTAATCAAAATAGTTCATAATTTCTGTTCCATATGAAACACTGTACTCTGCATCTCTAGAGGCTGAACTGGAGGAACAATCCATATACCTTACTGAAATAGTATTGAGACTATGTCATTGGATTCACAGATAAGATCAAAGGCTTTACTTCCTTTTAAATAAAAAATTATACATTTTCACCAACCTGAAAACAATTCCAGGGGAAGAAAATGCATCCATGGATTTTTCTTTTTAATGGTATATAACAGCACAGCTAGTATCCGATTGTCTCTCAAGGCTCTCCATACATTTTTGAACAACAGAAAAATTCAAGAAATATGTACATACTCTTATTCATTGCTGTCTGTGGCCACTTGACCACAGCACTCAATTTTGATTCCACAATGTCATATGAGAAGAGAACTAAAGGCTAGCATAAATCATTCAAAGTCACTGGTAAGGGTAAAGTAGAATCAGAAACACATATAATATAATTAATGCAACAAAGGAAAATAAAGATTCTAATGTTTGCTTCTCCAAAAAGTACATTGAATTAATCAGAAACTTTTCCATAACACTGTTGTGATCTGAGAGTAATAGTGGGACTTCTGCTAGGCATGATACATTTCCTGAGATAGCCATTCCAGGGCAGATACCTGCAGATACTAATGATGATTGACATAGATTAGTTACTTGTGGATGGAATATAAATACATGCTCAGTATGCAAGCAACCAGTGCCAACTGACGGTAAATAATAAATAGCTTTAAATGTCTGCTAGACTACTAAGGAAAAGGATATTGTTACTGTAGGCTCAGTTATTCTGGGTGATGCAGATAGCTAACATTGATAAGATAAAAATAAAAGATTGTAATGAAGCTTATGTACATAAAACTATACAAACAAGGTGAACATCCACCTTAAAAACTATTAGCAGATTCTTTTTAGAACTGTTAGCTTTTAAAAGAAGGTGCGGCCTTATTAGTTCAGGATACCAGATAATCAAGGTTTGCCTTTGATTTTATGAAAAGGTTTGAGTTCTGACAGTCTAACTCTGGACAGTACTTTCCCATAAGTTGGGCAGACACTTTAACCTTTGACTTACTCTGCAAAACCAATATCCACATTAACTAATTGTTTCACAGAGATATCTTTTCCTTTCTTCAAATACACACAACTGAAGCTAGTTTAGAAAAGTTCTACAATGTACAGAAAGTCAAGGTACGATTTCTGATGCCGAGTGTTACCTTACTTATGTTTCTGTTGAAATTAATAGCATTGCTATAGATAAAATATTATTCAGTGGAGCCAATAGCTTCCACATTCTATAACTCCCCCTGGAAGACAAGTTGATCTTAAAAACATAAAGGAAAATGCTATACTTAAAACATGTAACTTCTAAACTATGTTCATTCTCACAAATCTGTTAACCACCTAAATGAAAAAGAACAGTATTAACTGCACTTTGTGTAAAGAGCACAAATGTCAACCTCAGACAAGCACAGAAGACTTGGTAAGTGACTTCCTCATGTATGGAAGACAGAGTTTTCATCCACACCTGTTTTTCAAATTCCATATATAGATTAAAAAATATATAGTATTTCTTAACTTGAGTCAGTGAATGAAGAGGAAAATTAGTAAAAAACAGTACTTCAAAAATAATTTTTCTCTGAATTCTTATTTAGGCTCACATATTTCCATATTTCTATCTTATGCCAATTTTACATCTGAAAAGACTGAAAAAGCTGTGTTGATTAACACTTAATTTTCAATAAATGTTCATAGCCCATAAATGGTGTTTGTCTTAATACTGCTTAGAAGTGTACAGATAATTTTATGAATGGAAAAGTTTTCTAAATTTTGTCTAAATGTATACACTAAGGCAAATTTCTGTACATAAAAATATATATATCCATATATGAACAGTCAGAACTAGTAAGAATACAAAAGAACTGAAACATTTTGAAACTATTAGCAATAATTGGATGTTAAAATTTGCATTTTTGATCAAGTCTGTCTATTTTTATTTTTATGATTACACTCATGGAAATCCTCTTTCAAAAAGGAGTATGAAATCTATATGTAGAGAAATTCACTGAATTTTGTTCTTTTTGAGTAATTCAAGAGAAAAATATAAATTTTACTTACAAGGTCTTGTAGGCATTAGTAAGCACAAAATGATGTGTCATACTTATTTGTGGTGCAACTTTGTCTTATTAGCTATACAGCAATTATAAAGAAGAATAATAAGGCTGAGGAAAATAAAAATAAAAATTGATGTTAAGATCATCATATAAGTAGAGAGGAGATTTATGGAGATGTTCAGTTTTAGCAGGATGCTACCAAACTTACAACAGTACAGAATACCCACAGTGAGGTTCACCATGTGGAGCCAGAGGTGCCTCTCAACCTTTTCCAGAAGAGAGGTGTTTGTGAGCCCTAAGTAAATGATTAATGCTTGCAAAGGGGCAGGGACAGCCAGAGCAGACTCTCACTCACTACCTTCTACTCCTCACTGCTAAAACCCTGCTAGGATGCAGAATTTGTGCACCTGGAGCTAAAAGTCACTGACTCATGATGCACTAAGACAGCAGACTCTCACTCCAGCTCCAAGGTCAGAAACATCTTTGTCACCACTCAGACACCACTTTAATGCTCAGGATGGGAGTCGTGGAACCTCCTCACAGGCAATATACTTCTGAGCAGGCCACTCTGCAGTCTAGGGACAGGGGTGTGAACCAGTGTGAACACTGCAGAGAGCAGGCTGCCTTGGTGGACACTCAGAGATGTCCTCATTTCTTTGGGTTAGGTTGAGAATACTGAAGTTAACATTGGTGTTGTGACCCCACCATGGCATCAGGGGGACATACTGCCATGATGTAGCACTGCCAGATGTCCCTGCTTAGAGGAGAGGGTAAGGATCACATCTGGCTAAGAGAACTTTAAAGTCACGGGTACAAAAGAATCCCAGTCAAGATCATTAGCATGGCATAGCCAGCATCACCCATACAACCTAGCTGTTTCTTAGCCTCAGATGTAAATAAGACCTAAACGTTTGGAGTAGCTAAGTTACAGAACCAAAAAGAATTCTTGTCCAGGAAGATTTAAAAATGGTTAAAGCAGCTGAGATATTCTGTGATGAGCTTTGCATTTTAAGCATTTTTAGATTCTAAACATAAAGCTTCAAAAAGAAAGAAGCTTATCATTAGCTAATAGAAAAGTAAATCTAAAGTACCAAAAACAACCAAAAGAAAAGAAAACCAACCAACCAACCAAAAAACTTTAACAGGAAAAGAACTAATTCCTTGCCTCACAAAGGTAAATTTTCATTCATAGTTCATGGCACAAGCCTCAAGCCTTATCCTCCATCAGATCTCTTATGTTTTCAGCAGAAATTACCAAGCGACCAGTGCTTAGAATACAATGACACCTAAATACTCAGAGACATAGTGAGGAAGTGATGTTAACATAACATTGTTTTATCTGAGTATAAATCTGGTTTCTTGCTACTCTAATTGCAGTTATGAATTCTTGTTCCAGTACAGTGACAGTTCTACACCAGCAACTGAAACAGAGAGATTAAAACATGGCTGGGAAGGCTACCTGCCCTGAAATTTACAGATTAGAGTTCATAAGCAGAAAAGTCATGACTGTGAATATGCCAATTAGGTGAAAATCCCAGAAAATCCCTTAGAGACCTAACTACGTGTTAGAGTGATTTGACTTGGCTGAGTTCAATAATATAAAACTCCCTGCCCTTGCCTCAATCAAGTGTCTAAAGAAGATATCATTTGGACTTCTGTGTCAAAGATAGTAAACTGAGAACAGTATTTAATCCCCAAGTAGTCATTCCCTGTGGAATATTCTGTCTGTACAATTTCTTCACTTCTGACCCATTTGTAATCACATGCTGAGTTTCATTCTGCAATCAACACTCATGGGATTTATGGGACTAAGTTTTATTAATGCCAATGGAATTTATGTAGGGTTAGTCCCTAGGCACCATTAGCTGACCAGAGCCAATAAATTCTAGCCAAAATTAGGATGTTACATGTAATTTGAGGATTATAGTGATATATTCAGCATTTTTAGTCTTCAATTATTTTTTCTGCTTTATTCATCAGGAGCTACAGATGCAATTACTCAAATAGCATCTCAATTTAAAGAGGATTTTCCTGACATGGATAACACTCACTTTCTGGGTAATTAGTACAGTCAAAGAAGACTTTTTTACTTTGATAACTTGGAACAATTTGGGGTCAGCAACATTATTGTCTATGACAGTAAACAGGTTTATTAAATAGATCAAACAGAAATTTCACAATCTGTTTGATCCTTAATTACCTGCAAATTTAAATCCCTATTTTATTGGAAGTCTCAGGTGTTCTTCTCAAAATCTCTATTAAAATGCAAATAGGTCATTATATAATTGAAGATATTTAAATAAAGTATATTTTCTTCACCACTTCATCCTGTCATGAATTTGTGAAGATGTGGATTATTTGAAAGGACAAGGGCTAAAGGGAATGTGAGTAAGGTTTGTGAAAATTGTAAAGAATATATGAAGACTGTCCAATCTTACCTTTTTTTTTTTTTTTTTTTTTTTTCAGGAAAACTCCATAAAACTCAAGAGTAATATCTCTAGCTTATGAGGAAATAGAGCTTTACTTAAGGTATCAGTCATCCCTGGATTTCATTACCCCAGGAGGTCACTAAGACTACCAATGTGACTATTTCATGCTTTTCAGTGACAAAAAAAATACAGACAAAGGTCCAGAGTATGGGAAGATAATTCATGTCACCTGTTTGTGTCAGTGGACAGATGATGAGGAAGCTTTAACTAGTGCACTATTAGAACTGATAGACTCTGAAGTTGATTAATTTGTCTAGGAGAGTCAGGAAAGTGGAATGAAGGTCTGAAGTCACTTGAGACCACTGGTTCTTGTCAGATCATGTGAGAGACCATAAGAGGCAAATAATACAGGTAAAGGTTTGATTTTAAAAGATACATCTATTTGTTCAAAGAGAATTGTAATATCTTGAGGATGATTCCTTCTGACAATAGTGACTTAAGGTTGTATTTCTAAGTTGGGAGCTGTGAAGGAACCTGAAGAATTTCTAAGAGCACTTTCAAAGATAATTGAAATGTCATATCTCAGCTATTCCAAAAGACTCTTCATAGATGTATTTCTTTAGGATGTCTAAATACTTGTGAACATCATATTGAACTGGTTACTAAATTTTCCGGATACATCCCTTGTTTGAAGTCCTAAGGGGTGTATTCTTTTCAAGTGGCTTTGTAATAAAGCTGTGTGACAAAGAAAGGGAGAGTATATTACTGCAAATTCTGCATATGTAGTTTTATGGAGTATACCAAGCCAGGTCTTTAAGGTTGAATAATAGCAAAAACACATTGGTGAGTTTAGTACAGTTGAAAGTAAATATTCTTCAAGGAGGAACCTTAGAAAGAGAGAGGTTACAAACAAAACTATAAAAGATAGAGATAATGAAGTGAATGAAGATAAGTAAAACTCAAAAATCACAGTTTTCTTCACTCAGAAATTATGACATTTAATACTCAGACATATATCTTTTCCTAAATAAAACAAATCAAAGTTATGAGATATCCTGTAAAATATATCCTATTTATATTTCAGTTTGGAACAACTGGATTATTCTGTTTCAGCTGCAATTAAGTATTATGATATATTTACCTGCATAGATATAAACTTAAAGGCATATAGGTATGTGAAATGTTTAATAATGTCTATGATTCAATTATGGATATTATCCTAATACAATGGAATTATAATAAATGAGAAAATAGAATAAAATGAGAGTACTTTATTGGAAGAAAAATTATCAAAAAATGAAAGCGAAATCCATGGTAAATTTGTAGGTGTTTTTTGGTTTGGAAAATTTCAGTATGAATGACATAGTTCTACTCATGTTGATGATTGTTCATTTACCATCATAAAAAGTTTCCATCAGACCATTTTCTTTCCTCTTTATCTTCCTCCCTCTCTGCACAGAAATAAGAAAAATATAAAAGAAAAAAAACCCAATATTTACTATCGATATTAATCCTTACACTATAAAGCATCAGCAACTTGTTCCTTACTAGGTTTACCTCACACAGGAGAGTATCATCCCAATTTTTCGGGTGAAGAAATAAAAGATATTAAGTGACATGTTCAATACCAGAAAGTCTGATGCCATAATGAAAGCAGAGGCAGATACAGGGCTTTCAGATTCCTGTTTTCAGAGTGTTAGCATCTTTCCATTATATCATTTTTTCTAAGCTAATTATGTGGTCTTTTTTTCACGAAAAACACTGACACTCTTTTCTAACTTGTTTGACCCCCTCTTCCTGCACAGATAACTGCATAAATAGATTTTTAAAATATTTATTAATTTTCTAGTGAAGTTTTTGCCTGCTAACAGATATATATTAACTTTAGTATACATAGTATACATAACCTTAGTATACATATTTAAGATTAAATATGTATATTAAAGCAAATCAAGCAAATTAAATATGTATATTAAAGCAAATTAAAATTAAATCTATAATACTGAACCTGGGAGTATTCATGACCCCAAAACTTGCCTCAGGCTAGACCTAGGTGATACCATCTGCATTTCTCTCTTCTCTGTACTCCAACATACATGCATATCTATCCTGTGCAGGTTCATGCAGAAGTTCTAGTTTTCTCTGTCAAGTGAAGTCTGAACAGTCAACTAACCCAAATCCTAAAATGTCCACAAGTAAAGGGAAACACAGACATGATATATTAACAGAAAATATTTAGGAAATGTATTTGACCTCCTAGAAGTTAGACATTTACTATTATGAACATGCAAGTTATCTATCACCCATTTAAAGAGAGAGAATGAACAAAAAGGAAGGCAGGAAGGCAGGAAGGCAGGGAGGAAGGCAGGGAGGAAGGCAGGAAAGAAGGAAGGCAGGAAGGCAGGAAGGCAGGAAGGCAGGAAGGCAGGAAGGCAGGAAGGCAGGAAGGCAGGAAGGAAGGAAGGAAGGAAGGAAGGAAGGAAGGAAGGAAGGAAGGAAGGAAGGAAGGCTAAAAGAGCTAGATTTCAATGGGAGACAAGTGAAGTAAAATAGTATATTATCATAACACCTTTGCAGTTCTTAGTAAAAAAGTATTTAAAGAAGAGGAAAATTACCTTTTTGACTTAAAAAAAAAAAAAAAAAGAAAAATAGTAAAAGATTTCTGAAGTCAAAGATGAAAGATAAAGTAAAAGTCACTTCATGAAATTAATTATTATTAATGGATCAAAGTGATAGATTTAGTGCTTATTTTTATTATATCTTAAAGTTTATGTATATAAATATATATATACATGCATACTTTTATTCTCATTGTTTCATTGTCATATTTCTAACTTGTTATATTTTTGATATATACACATAGCCATACACAAAACATTTGGGGTGACAGGGATAATCAGTGTTAGCCACTCACTCCTTATGAGAATACAGACATGTAATTCCATTTTTCTTCTGCTGGCCTAATCTGAGACACAATACTGGTGTAGGTAGACTACTGATTTGATTGACTAGAACATTTGTTATTACTCTGATATTTTTTTTAACATCGTAACTGTTTAATTGCTCTTTTTTACTTTATTTTGATTTTTATACCAAATAAAAAAGAAAAAAAAAAAAGTCTATACAGGTCCCATTTCATGAACAATAAAATTTTATACACTTCCCCAGATTTTTTTTTTTTTAAAAAAAGCAGCACTTTGCAGAAAAGATTGAAAGTGTTCTTTAGGAATTCAGCAGAGAACTGAATTCCCTTCCTAGCTGGCCAGAATGTGTCTTCTGAACTTGCTGCATTGAGACTGAGACTCAATGAAGTCTCAGAATAAAATACAATGTTATTCAGACTGAGAAAATCAACAGCAAATCTCACTTTTCTAATAAACTGATAAACAAGTCTTATATGTGTGTGTTGTTTCTTCTTTTCACCATCTCTCTCATTCCACGTTGCTTTACTTTCCTACTAGTGACTTGTGTCCTGCTTAGTAAATGAAGCTCACATAAGTTTGAATGGTGCTCAGAAAAGGACTGTTGATGGTGAATTTGCTAGGCAGCATATGGATAGAGAAATGCAGTTTAATATTTTGTTGAACTGATGCAGAAGTGTTAGCTAAATCAATGCAAAGAATTTACATTATGGATCAAATGTTCCAAAACAGAATATTTGATTTGTATTATTTTTCAGTTTCTCAGTCTTTCCTGTCCCCCTCCCCCAGTTGCACCCAAATTTCTGTGTAAAAGCAGGTTTCTTTGAAAACATTCAGCTTGGAAAACAGAGAAATATTGCCAAGGCCATCAGTTTTATGCAAAAAGGAAAATTTGTGCCATGAAGAGATAAGGCAACAGAATTGTTTTAAACAAGCAAAAGAACACAAGAAATCAAAATACAAACATCTGAAAAAATTTTGAAGGAATGAGGGAAAAGACTTTAGAATAATTTGTTATATCTGCCTACCAGTAAAACTTTCTGAGAATAAAATTACTATTGTGTTTCATTCTTATCAGCAGCATTACGGAAGTTATAGTTCTGAGGGCGTGGAAGAAAGGGGCAGGAGAAACAGGAAGAAATATTGTCCTTGCCTTGAAGAACATCTCTACAACGTTTTCTTCTTTCAAGTATCCCATCCTTTTGATATCAGAGGGATTATTGACATCTACCTATGAAACTAAATTTACCAAAGAGCAAATATTTTCAAATGAGAATCTAATTTTTTGTTTAATTTAGTTTTTGGGTGTATGTGAAGGAAATTTCTTTTAATGGAAGTGGATGGATTTAGGTGATTTAGGGAGGAATAAATGTGGGAAAACAGATGAGTAAGGGGGACAAAAAAGGCTGGTCACATATAAAAGGTTGGTTTGTTGGTATGTTTTTCTGGCCGTGCCATGCACGCCTGATCAGTACAGTCTGTCCTGTCTTCTGAAGATGCTCTGTTTCTAAATGACTTCTGTAGGTGAGGGGTTCTCTGTTCGATGTGCATGTGTGTATATGGGGAGTCTGAGTACCAGCAACTGGAGTCAGACCACAGGCTACAGGGCTCTGTGTGTCTGTGGTACAACAAACAGAATAAATGAGGGTCTGGGTGCCAGCAGCTGCGCTGGGACTGTGGGTTGGAGCATGTGTCTGGGTGCCAGCAACTGAATAGGCCAGACTGAGTGAAAATAAGTGCCATCTACATGTGTGTGTGTGTATATGTATTCTTAGTAGTAGAGCTCCACCCTGTTCAGCCAGAGAATGGAGCAGGATGAGGCCATTGGCACTGTATGTGTTCATGTGAATGCTCTGTGTGTCTGTCTGTGTTACCCATGTGGCTAGCTGTGTATGTGCATGTGGTGCATACATGTGCTCTCTGTGCCTGTGCTACTGGTTGTACCTGGGGCATGAAACTGCAGCAGCCTCACCTTTCTCTGGCTGTCAGATCCAACACCAGATATTTTCCCTTAACAGTTTCTGTCAGGAAGAGTTAAGTAGAACCACGTAAAATATTCCCTAAGTCTGAGTCTTTAAAATGTTAACACAATTAAGCATATCAGTTTGTACATCAGGATAACACAAAGACCATAGTTAGATGTCATTTCTCTACTGACTGCCTCAATCATTTATCACAAGACTATTTCAAGTACACAGGGTAAAAGCGGTATGTTTAAACCCTGTAAAGATACTCTCACAAATTCATCTAGGTTGGAAAAGACCTTGAAGATCATCTAGTCCAACCATTAACCTCACACTGACCATTCCCAAATACACCATATACCTCAGCACTATGTCAACGTGACTCTTAAACACCTCCAGGGATGGGGACTCCACCACCTCCCTGGGCAGCCCATTCCAACGCCTAACAACCCGTTCTGTAAAGAAATACTTCCTAATATCCAGCCTAAACCTTCCCTGGTGCAACTTGAGGCCATTACCTCTTGTCCTATCACTTGTTACTTCATTTAAGAGACTCATACCGATCTCTCTGCAACCTCCTTTCAGGTAGTTGTAGAGGGCAATGAGGTCTCCCCTCAGCCTCCTTTTCTCTAGACTAAACAACCCCAGTTCCCTCAGCTGCTCCTCATAAGACATGTGCTCCAGACCCTTCACCAGCTTCGTTGCCCTTCTTATCCAGAAACTGATGTATAAGAATACTTTTACTTCAGGTTTGGGACTTTCTGTGTTCTTCGATTTAGCACCAGCATTTAAGTTGTCAATTAGTCAATATAAAAGAAAAATAATTTAATTTTCAGTTTACTCATGGAGAATTGTGTTAAAGGAAAAAAAGAAAGAAAAAAAGGAAAGCTCCCTAAAACCTAATTGTACATATTTAAATAGAACCTTATACCTACACAGGCCTAATGAGGTAAATAATGTTGCAGTAAAATCTTTAATGCTAGATTCACAAGCAAAATTAAATTATTTCATTTGGGAAACAGATCCAGTTGCTGGGTTTTAACAGAGCAGGACAGAGTTAACAGTGATTTTGCAAAGAATTTTGTCTCTAAATCTTGTTTTTAAACTCATACAAAATGATCTCACTCATCACCAGGTCATCTTTCTATTGACCCCCCGTGCTCCTCTGCCACCATCCCTTTTCCAGTCACCTTTCCCCCTGATATTACTCACTTCCACATCAGAACACACATGCATGTGGACAGGCCCAATGGTTGGAGCTGAAACAATCTCACTGTACAAACATTTCTTCTTCTGTCAACTTGATTGGATTTTCTGAATGTGAAAAGGAATTAAATTTCCTTTGATATTTGAAATTCTATAGGAAGCAAAAAAGGGATTATTTCTTTCTTTCTTCAGTTATGACACACCTTGTTATTTCCCCATGCCTCAAATTGTCTTTAAGTGAAAGCAAGAACCTGTTATGTTAGAATGATCTGGTTTTGACTCAGGATCAATTTCTTCCCAGATAATTTGTGATGAACAACCTCTCTGTCATCATTACAAGCCTTCTTTCCTTCAGCATCCCTCCTATGAACTAGCGTTCCCAATAATTCCTGCCCTGATCTGTCCCTCTAAGTATCATAATTTTTCAGTGTTCTGTTATGTCTTATTCCTAGGAAAATATTATAGTGTGATGTGTATAGTATCTCTTGTGTAGGACATGTAACATTCTGAGCTTGAATCATAAAAGTCATTTGAAAGACATTTTTAATCAGTCATGTCTAGTTGAGTTTAACGTAGTAGTAACTGGGTAAAATATTATGGGCCTAAATTCTATAGGAGGCCATACTGGGCAATCTACTGTGCCACTTTGGCCTGTTAAATTCCAATTTGTGTAAAAATATAAATAATATAAATGTTAGCTTTAAAAAAGTGTTTATTATTAAAAAGTACAAGAAGAAAAAAGTATTGGAGGCAATCTGTCTAAAATTGTGGTATTTCTTTTAGTAAGAAAATGTTTTTTAAAAAATAAAAACAGTCTTCATAACTGATTTTTATAACTCCTGGCAACAGAAAAAACTGAAAAATATAAAAAAAAATTTGATATAATTTTATATGACATTTATTTCTTTTGTTTGGGAAAAGAGAGACCGTGTTACAATAATCTAAAAATCTTATTTCTCTTTTTTTAACTTAATCTCTTTGTTCCCTTTAAAAAATAAGTTGTGTTTCACAGTGTAATGAATTATTTTATCTGATCAGGGTTCTGTCTTCCCTGGCAACACAAAATGAGTTCAGACTATTGAAGACAGACAAGCCTTTCAAATTCCTAGTAGCAACCTTTCACCTTTGATCCTTGCTCTCATGAAAGAGTGGATAGTAGAAGCTGAGTAACGTTTTTCAGTGTCAAATAACCCCAACTACAGATCTTATTTTAGAGTCCCCAGGAGCGTCACTCAGAAGGCAGACTCCTTGACACTAAGGAAACAAAAGAACTTGTATTTTGAGTATCACAAGGGCCCTATTGTTGCTGATTGTTGGAAAGGAAGACAGAGAGGGAAAGGAAGGAGGGAAGAAAAAACAAAAACCAAACCAAAAAATCCCACAAAAAAACCTTCAGAGGCTTTTAAGGAGCTTTGGGCTTTGAAAAATGAATAAAACATTGCATTTGAAATCCCTTTGTGCATTACAACAAAGAGATAAAAGTTTATCATAAAATAAAGGTCTGGCAACTTCAGCAAATATATCCATGGAATTGGAACTTACAAAGTGTTGTAAATAAAACAAACAAACAAACAAACAAAAAACTGTTAAAGCTAAGTTTGCCATCTGTGTTTGAAGGTTATTAGAATGTTCTTTGTTGAAAGATGAACTTTTTCAATTAATGACTATGTAGATTTAGATCAGTAATTCCTTTAGTAATTATACTCTGTGTAAAGAAGGAATTATATGCCTTGTAAGCATGTTCTGTTCTATCAAAGTAGATTTGTGCAAAAACTGAATTAAAAAGATAGTTTATCAGTAGTGGTTCACATGATAGATATGTCAGTCATTGTATCCTGGGAGTCACAAGCAAAATGCAGACGTGATTTTTACCTAATAGTTAAATGAATTCTCTACTTTAAACATACATTTTTACCTGTCAAGCTGTGAATCTTTTTATTTATTAGGTTGAGGAAGAAGAGAATGAATAGAAGTATGGATCAATGGTGTTTAGGTTTTATTACTGAATTGACCATAATTTCTATTATGCTTTGTGTTTTTATTGAAACATGTTCAGCTTTCAGTGTATTCACATCATCAGCTCCCTTGCCCATTTAGTACTTGAATCTGAAATAGTGTTTTAGAGCAGAATCAGCTGGATATTATAATCTAATTTTTTTGGTTGTTCTGTGGTTTGGGTTTTTTTTTTTTTTTTTTTCCCTGAGTGAAAGAACATGTTCCAAGCAAATGTTTTCAGAGAAACTGAAGGAACTCATACGTATTCATCTTGCAAAGGCTGGCATCTGCTTCACTTACATGACTTTAATGGGTTTCATATGAAACACCAGACCATTAATTCAGGAGAGAAATAAATGTCTAAAAAATTTACAAAACAAGGTAACAGGGGCTACTAAATGAAATTCAGTTGTATCTCATCTTTTGGGACTTATTTCATAGCCTATTCAACAATATGGATTACGTGAAAGCTTATTATAAATTTGTTCCTACTGACATCAGTCATCGTCAGTTGTGCCAGAAAACAAGAAAATATGAAGTGTTTTCAGAAATAGATGAATATAAAGGGTATATGGCCAAACTCAAAATTAAACTGCATTTGTTACCAAAATAATAGAAATAATTTATCTTTAGCTTTAATATTGGCTTTTATTTCTCTGTCACCATAATACTTGGTTCCTTTCCTCTTACTATCTTTTCCCTCATCTAGTAAATTTGGCACTTTTTAATTATAATCAATGTTGATTTTTTTTCCCCAGTGTTTTAGTACATCTGCATGATCTTGAGAGTGGGATACTGAAGTGTCAGCAGAGTTCTGCTTCTATCTGGCCTGTTGCAAGGCATCAGTTACTTTGCTTCTGGCTGTATTTCTGTCTGTCTTCACATTTTTTCCCCTGAATGATTAGAGGGATCCTAAAAGTACAAAATTCTTTATCATTATGTGATTATCTGTCATAAAAAAGAAAAACAAGATCCTTAAGGTGAATACCATAGTCAATCAAACATGTAACAACATAATGGATCCCAGTTCTTCCCTGAGGATACTATGTACTATGGTCATTTAATTTACATAATACCAACATCAGTCCTTTCTGCTACTTTCTTGTAGAGTAATATCTGTTATGTCCTTCTGTTTTCCATTATTTTAATCTCCTTTTCATTATTATTTACTTAATGTTAACATTTTTCCTCAGCAATAGCATTTCTTCATTGATACGCAGTTTGTATGTGACCCTATAAGAAATGGAAGTATGATTAGTGAACCACTGCATTGAAGATAAAAATGGAAAAAAAATCAAAAAAAGTGGCTGGGATCTTCACTTTACAATGTCTCATGTCTCTCAGTGGACTCACTGATAGATATTTATGAAAACAGGATCCTTTTGAAGGTACTACTACGAAAAGGGAGAAAGTGGTTTTGAAAGTCTTTTTTCTGATATTTTTGTATGCTTTTAATTTTTATACGATTTTGCAGAGGTGGGGTGCTATATTCAATACATTTTGAAAAAATTAGCATTTGGCTACTATTTCTTAACTAATTCCCAAATCCTACACTTAAAATATTGCTAACTGCACAATAGACACAATTGCAGTGAATGTGCAGAAAGAATCTCACTGAGTTTGCTTTCCAGTACTAATATGTTACTCTGTCACTTGGATGTGAAGGTAAGTCTAGAAACAAATAATGTTATGCAGATATTCTGCAAGGATTGGCAGTCTGGAGAGTCTTTTGACAATTAAGATTTGTCTCAGCCTCACACTCTTGTATTCTGAACCGTTTGATTCTCAACAAAACTCTTAAACAACAGCATCATTAAAAGTTTTTTTATGCTATTTTTTAATGGTCAACATTTTAATATATTCTATATGTTAACTATCTCAGAAATTATATTCTCCTATTCTCTGCATTTTTTTGTTTCTTGCTTATTTTAGAGAAGTCCTTTTTTTCTCCTGGTGAAAACTGAAGAGTAATGAGGAAAAGCTAAGGTCTGGAATAACAAGTGCATTATTGTTATGAAAATCTATATTGGCTAAGCCTATATTCACTAGTTAATGAAATTTTATTTTTTTGTTTTACACATTTTTAGATTTCTTCATGAGCTTCTAGGCTATATTGAATATTTTTTCTTTCATAAGATCCTCATAAAAAAAAAAATCAAAAAATGTTTCATGCCCTCTCTGTTGACCTAAATTCCCATATTAAAGGATAGACTTTGTTACAGGTTTACACCAGCCTCATATAAAAAAGAATTTGTAAAATGGTTTTCTGTCATGGTGTTGATGTGGCACATTGGAAATATACTGTGATACCCTCTCAGGTCCTTGGGATATCCAAAATGGCACTTGTACAGACTAAACTCCATGTGGGTGGTGGGAGAGGAGGTGAATAGAAAAAGAGAATCTAATATATGCTCAGGTTTTGCCATGATTTGAAGTTCAGGCAAAGCCCAGGCATCACTGTGTGCTCAGGAATGGGAAAACATTCCTGGTTATGAGCATCTGAATTTTTGAGTTACAACATCTCATCTTGAAGTTTGTCCAATAATATGTAATTCTTGGAAAGAAAGTTCTCTGATGTCAGATTTAACTAACTCAAAGTACAATATTTTATTCAGATGACTGTAATTCTGTCATTTCCTAATTTTAAATGTTGAAATTTGTAATAATATTTGGTAGTTTCACCTACTTAGTTTAGTATAACCGTCTTTATACCACCTTGTTTGTAATTTCCTACATTCTCCAAAGGAAAGGCAGTAGAGCAAAATGACTGAGCAAAGTTTGCTCAAAACTCCTTGGAAATGCAGTCTACTCTAAAAGAAACACTGAGTCCTTGTTCAGTGGAACAAATGTTAACCATAATGCATTGTACATTGTGCAGGCCACTTTTTGATGGAAGAGAGGTGTAATTGTTGACAGTGAACTCCATGAAAAGTGTTTTATGAGATTTATGTACCCTAATTTTGGTGATCCCTTGTGCTTCTGCCTCCCTCTTCATATTAACCTTATCTTCTTTCTGCCCTGGCATCTCCTGTTCTTCACACCTTTTATTTTTATTCATTCCCACATGATTTTTTTGCTTTGTATTCCCACACAGCACAGATTGGTTTCATTTTCCAAATCAGGTTCTTATCTGGCCAACTCTCTGAAATTTCCAGCCTTCGACATAACTTCTCTGTATTCCAACAAAACTGAGGTATTTCTTCTCATTTTTGTAGTGAAGGAACAAGGGCACTAAAAGGATTAGACTCTTTCAGTATGCGCTAGAAATCCAAACAGCCCTTGTATTTTTAGTAACCTTACATATTTGTGTGGATTTAGATTTATAGAAGCTAGTAAAGCATCTGTATTTAGTCAGACCTTCATAGAAATATTTTCTACTTTGAAGAAGATTGTATCCCTCACACCAATCCTGCATTCCAGGTCTTGGCATCTAGGGCTTACCTAGACAAACCATTCAAAGAAGTTGTTCATGTGAACAAATTTGCATTTTCTTCCTTCATTGTATTTTACTGAGCTTTCCCAGAAAGACTAATCCCAGGGCAAATTGCTTAAAAGCAACTGAAAATATGTAATAGGAATTCTCATTTTACAATGTATTAAAACAAATATATACATTTGTCCTGAAAAGGTCAGCATTGGAGATAACAAAGCTTTTCTTTATGATCTGGCATAGTTCTTTTTATGTACTTAAAATACCTTCATGTATAAATGTACAAAGCCTGGAAGACGGAAGGAACTAAGGAACCTTTTCATGAACAAGTTTCTTTCCTGACATTTGTGACAGACTGTAAACTGGTGACAAACCACATCTGTAATAGTCTTACCATTCTTGTAATCAGCACAAGGAACAGACTCTTACATGTTCAGTAACTGATATCCCCCCTGTCTCTTCTTACTGAATCTCTTCTAGTCAGCTGTTACCTTCTAAAGAATTATAAACCTGGATTTGTTTGTGAAGATGTGTGTTTGTAAGCTATGCAAAGTCTGTTCTAACTGCCAATGTCCTCGGAAATTAATTTACTTCCATTCTTCCCAAGCAGCTTTAGTCGAATTAATTTTTTTTTCTAATAAATAGCAAAAGGAATAGTTTTGTTAACCCCAAACAATGTTTAATACTGTGTCTGTACTGTGGATTGCATCTTGCTGAAAAGCTGGATGAATTTTCCCCCCATTGAGCTCCATACTGAGATTGCCACAAGCACCTGCTCAAGCTATTTTAAAACAAACTCAGACACCTTTATTCTGTGTTGAACCCTGGAGTGCAGACATATGCTGAAATGCTTAGGCACAAGTAATATGGAGTCATCCAGACCCTTTAAAGCTCAGAAAATGCCACCTCCTAGTTTCTCAACCAATATTAATTATACACCTGGTATTGTCAAATACATCTTGTGCACTTACAGGCATGATTTCTCTAAGTTAAATGTGCTAAGGAAAGCAGCACAAGACACACTTAAAAGCTACAGTCTCAGCAGTCAGTGGAGCTGAAAAGACAGTGTCCTTGATGCATACTTGGAATTTTCATCAGCCTCTACAGGATGAATTTAAGATCACTTTGTAATTCCCAGAGAATTCAGCATGGGACCTGGTTCTAAAGTCTTGATAAACTATTAAAATGATCTTTTAGACTTTGTGGGGTCCAGTTAATCTTAAAAGACTAGCAATTGTTTATAAGACATACGTTTAAAATGTGTTGTTGTAGATTGTTTGCGAGATTCTCATACATCCTGAGAAACATTAGAGGAGGAAGGGAAGAACTTAAATATAGTTAAAATGAAATTATGAAACCAGTCTGTTTCAAAATTAAAAGTACATAGCTACATTTTGCCTTCATAAATAGTTTATCTGGGAGAGGACATATGGTGCAAAATGTTAAATAAAAGTACTTGGTGTCCTTTGTTTGACAAAATGTCCTATAATTGTCTAATGTTTATGTTGATCCAGTGTAAGCCATATCGTTATCTGCTGTCAACACAGTGGAGACATTTACAAACCAATAGCAAAAATAGTAGCTCATTTAGATAGTGCACAGAAAGCATATTAGTTTGTTATACATGTGTAATCTGAGCATAGAAGAGTACATCCAGGGAAAACAATTTGTTATAGTATGAATTTTTAAATTATGTTTTTTGCTCAGTAGTGCTTGGAACAACGGACAATATTATAAAACTTGTTTAGCTTTTTGTATTTGAAATTATCCCTTTCTCTTCAAGACTTTTTGCATCACGGTACACTACAGGATATTCAGTTTCCTCTTGAAAAGAATCAAGAGCACTCAGCTGTGGGTGATTGAGTTATTTATTTTCCTGGATAATTTTAGACTCCTTAAGAATTTATTCAAATATTAGGCTACCAGTTATTAAAAATTTACTATTGCATTTCTGTAAGAATTACTGCTTCATTAGAAGAGTGTTTATTTGTTTTTTCTTACACACACACATGTTAATAGAGTTAAATTTTGAGATAGATTTGGGGCTGCTCTGTAATAACTGACAAATTTGATATTAACATGGTTATTGGGATCTTTAATTCATAATTTTAGTGGGCTAAATCAATGCTTCTGAAGGCAAGAAAGTAGAGAAACAAAGCTGTGATTCACTCTAGCAAACACTTGGGATGTTGTTATAAGCCATGACACTGACTCTGTTTTCAGATGAACCTATAAATTAGTTTCAGTCAGACAGCCTGGCTACAAGACTCTAAAATGAAAGAGGAAAGTCTGAATAAAAAAACCATGTCCCAGTGTAGTGAGGTCAGGCAGACAGTAGAAAGCTGGGTGTGAGTCAAAGACCCTAGAGAGAAGAGGTAACTGAGCGAGTGATGCCAAGGGAAGCTGAGCCGCTGCAGCAGTGATCTGACACCAAAAGGGCAACTTCACCCCTCCTGCCCCTGCTCCCAGCTCGTCACCACCAATTGCTTCCCTTGTCCCAGCATTGATGCTCATCTGTCTCCACAGTACACTCATTCAGAGAACTAAACTAGCAGAAAACAGATCTCTGCTGTTACGTACTTTGTTCTCAGCTGAACTGGCTCGCTTGAGACTCCAGTGAGTGCCTGAGCTAGTAAGTGAATTATCAGCAGGTGGGAAGGGAGGGAGACTGCTCCTTTCAACCACAGTTACCCCTTAGAGTTACCTTACAGTAATCCCTTAGAGACTTTCCTGAAAAGGACACAACTTTGGATGTACTAGACATTTGCAAAAAAAGTTTAAAAATATGTTTCCAACACTAACTTCTGCTAAGATAACAGAAGTAAAGAAGGCCATCTTCAGTACTGTCAGAGACTCCTGATGACAAGAGCTGTGATTACTCATCTATTGGGGTAAGATGAATCAGAGCTGACAGGCCTACTTTAAGGCTGAGGAAAAGACACCATAATTTAATCTCATGCAAAGTAAAGTCATGAGACTTGAGATTCGAGGGAGGTATCTTAAAGGAGAGAGAAAAAAATGTGGCTAACTGAGCAACCCTGATGAGAAAGTTTACATTTAAAAGACTCCTCTACTGAAATGCGCATGCTGAATTTATACAATGATAATTTTAACCAAGGTTCTTCATAAAGCTAATTGCTATTGATTATCTTATATCTGATTGTTGAACATCTACTTTTATGAAAGAAAATATCTTATAGCCATGTCTGCCTTCTAAGGGAGATATCAAAGCAGTAAAATCTCTACCAGAGCTTAGACTTTTTGAAAGCCCAAGACTCCTAAAGGCAGACTGAAGGTCTCCCTGTGAACAAAGGTTGGTAGTAGAAGATATGGTGGATGTCATTCCAAAACATATGTAAAACTTGGATATATCAATATGGTTTGGGAACAGAAAAGGGACAAAGTAATGTTTATAGGAAAGTCTGTGCCTGATGGAAACTGAGGAGCTGAGAAAAGAGCTCTGAGGTTATATCTGAATTTACTGGTGTGTGGCAAAGCCCCTTCCTGGTTTATAAGCCTGCAATAAGACCCATGTTCAGTATTACAAAGTGCAGCTGGCCTGTAACTCAGTCCTGCATAGGAGACAGGACTCAAAAGTCAATGCGTGTCAAGGCTCTGTACATGTATGAAGTCAACATATGACCACAGTGCACCACTGAACTCTCACTCACTTAAGCAGGTCCACTAAAACAGTTATGATTCATTCCCCAAGAAAGAGCACATCCGAACTGGAGTCCAGGACAAAAATAAGTCCAAGAGAGGCAATTCTGTTAGACTCAGAATTAGCAATGAGACTTTGTCAAGCAAGGAACATCTCCCAGACCATCCTAGGTCCTGTCAGCAGCAGACATCTCAGTTTATCACTGAGATTCCAAGTATCATATGAAAAAAGGCTGGAGGTAGGAGGTCAAGCTAAGTCTGAACTCACAGTCAGAAAAGAGTACACACAGATATTTACACTATGACAATTAATTCAAGCAAAAAAACCCACCCACCACAGCAATGAACTGGGGTACATAGCTTTCCTTAAGTTTGGAGGCAGGCAGCAGCAGTGTGTACAGTGTAAACAAAGAGAGTGATAACAGAACTCCCCCCAGAGGTGAATTTCCCCCTTTTGGGAGAATTGGCTGAGAGCTGAAACAAAGATAAAGAGAATATCAAGATGAAAACAAGCTGGGCATTATTTAGTTTAAATGGGATGCTGTCCTGCAGTCAGTGCCAGAAACATTGTTAATATCACTGAAATAAAAGCTATTGATAGGGAAAGTAAATAGATAATTCCAGAGAATATAGTATTGTATATTCTCTTGAACTGAAAGTAACCGAATGCACGAATGAGTAAATAATCAAATGGAAAAGAATATATAATCATTCCAGAGAAGTAGCCTATTTTTTATAAAAGTTCATAATGTCTTCAAGATGATGTCCCCTGTAGAGAATGAAAGGATAAAAGTAACTGAAATAGATTTGGAAAAAAAAAATCTTTCAGGCAGAGTAGAGACAGAGGCTAATTTTCCAACCTTCTCTGATTCCTGATGGAACAGAAGAATTCTTGAGTGGCAAACTGTTAGGGAAAGATCATGCTGAATACAGCTGCCAGAGCAGCTGTCTGAGGGCACTACTATTCCAATATATCTGTTATGTTTGTAAAACACACTTATTAACAAATTTGAGTAATGGAACAAATTCTTTTAAAAAGCAGTAGTCCTAAGATATTATGATAGCAAATACATATATAGCAGATCTATCAAGAGAATTAATGAAACCTAATTCCCTATGGTTCGGGTTTTTTGGTGTCATTTACAGATGTTTCTTTCATTGATGGTAAGAGATCTCATGTAATATCTTTGTTGAAAAATTAGTCGTGTCTTTCACCTATAGGGATTCTCTGACATATTATATGGGATAAACAGATGTCCAGTCTTTCCTTCACTGGATTGTAATAGCAGAACCTATGTCCCCTAACAGCTTGTCTGTTTTCATGAAGCACAATATTTGTGAAACCTCTGCTCCTTTCTTGTGTTTCATTGAAAAAATTTTTGGTGGGCTAAAGATAAACATGACAGATGCAACATGTGAACAACTTCATATCTCAAGAAAGCAGGCTAAAACCAATGTGCTTCAAAGATGTTTTTCAGAGCACTAACAAGAGTTGCCTCAAAACAATGCAAAGGCAGAGAGCCTTCTTTCTGAACTTAAAAAAAAAAAAAAAGTAAATACAAGAATATTGAAACAGTGAACACAGGGGCATTTGTCTAATTGAAGAGTGACACAGATTGGTCCATATTTTTATTGATGACCACTCAGTACACATTTGTCCCAAACTCATTATTGCAATTGCTAAAAATGTGTCTTTGCACTTGTGAACTTGTACCTTTTTATACACATATTTTATCTGACGTCTGAATTAATACCTAGGACAATCTTTGTGGAAGCAGACACAGTTGATAAACGTAGTGAAGCCCAGCAAAATGTAGAGCTAAATGGCATACATTCCAAATCAGTTTAATAATGCTACGTGATCTCAGATGAAACATGAAAACACACAGAATAACGCTTCTCCGTGAAGAGCAGAGATGACATGCAGGGTAGAGAATATAAGCCACATAATGGGGACAGTTTTAATTCTATCCAGTAAATGCAAGCCTGGCAATGATTACCAAAGTTATGATCAGACATAAGTCCCCAAGGAAAATAATTAAAGCTGTTAGCATGGTGTGGCCAGTGCAGCAATTGTTACTAATTCAGAACAGATATTTTGCTGCCAAAGGGATTTTCTTTTCAAGAAACAGAGTAGTTATCCCAAATATCTTAGAAAAAGCATTTTAGAGAGATTGCATGAAGTCCACTAGAAACTGCAAAATAAAAATAAAAAATTATATCTCCATCACACTAATCTCAAATGAACAGTGATACTGAGGAGCCTATAAAACCTTTCTTCAAGCAAGGCCCATCAAGACAAAGAACCCCATGTTAACACCAGAAGAAAGTTATTTCTGTGAAGTAAATTAAACATGGAGTTGTTTATTTTGATTAGCTATATGCAGTCTGTTCTATACAATTTTTTCTCATTCTTGAAATAGCTCCACTAGATGATATTAAAATTTAAAATGTGATTGCATATTTGTAATCTGGGGTGGGGTTATTGGAGGTTTGGGGGGGGTTGTGTGTGTTTTTTCAAATAGGAGATTTAATAGAGACACTTCCTTGAAGGCACAAAATGAGGAACATTAAGTCTGATGGATCTTTTGCTCAAAAGGTTAATAAACGTGAATCCTAGAATTTAGTAAATCCAAATGACTCTACTTTAGAATTATAGTTGGGTTTAATCTGGGTTGGAAGGGACCTCAGGAGGTCCCTAGCTCAAAGCAGGGTCAGCTATGAAGTTAGACCAGGTTGCTCTTGCCCTGGCAAGGATAATATTCACATCTCAAAGAAGATCTGGAAATGCAGGTGGCTGCTGGAGAGATTGATCAAACATATCTAGTTATTATCATGATTGGTTAACTGTTCATATCATCTGGCAAAAGAGAACATTGAAAACTAGTTTTAAGTAGCTTACAGCATATAAGCAAAGGCTTACACTACTTAAATAAAAGGTTGAATTAAACTTCGATTTAATTTTTTTTTCCAGTGATTGTTAAAAACTAGGAGCATGAGACTTAGAAACTGTAGTCTTTGAAAGACAGTAGTTCTACCTAAGAGCTGTGATTGTTATGAGAAGGTATGCTTTTCATTTATAAAAACTAGTACATTTGGTTTATGTAAAAAAATACATCTCTAACAACTCTTAATAATAAAACTGAAGAGTGCTATGTGTTTACAAAAAACCCTCAAACATTAAACCAGAAAAAAATACAATTATTATTGTTTTCCTTTGTCATTTGCATCAATTTCAAGTACTCATACTGTAATGATTTGGGAACCTGTGGTAAGTTAGTAAAGAATAATTAAGGAGGCAGTGGTGTTTAACAGATAACACTGCAGTGGACTTTGCTTATAATAACATTTCAGTGTAGAGGTCAGTAAGTGTTAATAATGGATTTGTAGAAGGATAGTAACAGGAAAATTTTATATTGCACTCCCTGAATTAATGAAAATAAATTGGTCAGACCTATATTGCAGAAAGTGACACACTGCTAAGTTTCCCAGTTTAGCAGTAAATGAGTTAACTTGTCATCTGATTAACACCGTTAAGCTATTGACCTGGCTCACCTGTTTCCAGAATCTAAGTAGCATCTCTTCATGATAATACTGTGTCACAGTGGCTTGCCAGCTCCCTCGGAGCTAACTCTGTGATGTGTGCATAATGTTCTGAGCAGTGTTTGAATGTGATCTCAGTAAATCTGACAGAAAAGTGACAAGTGGAGGAGAAAAAATTGTCCTTCTGGAGAATTATAATACTGACATGGAAGGTAATGAAAGGTTTTTATCAGGTGTTTACTTTCAAGGTGCTTAAACCAATGGTTTTATCTTGTTATCAGAATCCAAATATGCGGTCTTCTGAGCTATATGTGACTATTCTGAATCATCATAACCTATATCTATATGTCCTTATATGACTTTTGGCATTATGGCAGAGAAATGCCTCAAGAATATTTAGAAAACTAGTTAGCTAGTTATTTTCTTTAAAAATTATGTAGTTGAATGGCTAACATGGTCATCATACTTATATAGAGAAAGCTCAAATAGTCATCTACATATCTGAAGATGATTTGCCTTTCTGAAAAGGTTTAATTTAATAAACAAATGTTCAGTTTGTATGAGGTTTTGGAAATTTTGCTGGCCTTCTACCTTGTTTCCAGTCCCACAGGAATCCAAAATCTCTGGTTGGCACATTGTAGCACAATTTTCAACTACTTTGTTTTCCTGAATTAATCTGTTTTTATTTTTTTTAGCAAAAACCTAAAACTGGGTTTTTAGCCATATATGTTAATTCAGATTTCTTGACATTTTTCATCAGCTGAGGACACTAATCCTGGTGTTTTACACAAATTGCTACTCAGTTGCATGGTGTCTACTTGAATTCCAGCAGCTTTTATTGAATATGTTGTAAAACTGGAATACAGGGAAGAGGAGGCGGAGGTCTGTAGACCATTGAACTTTGCTACAGTGCTGCACAAAAGTTTAAAGAGCAATGAGAGAGATTAGCTTCAATGGGGAATGGGAATTGAACAAATTCCTGTACATCCGTTATGCGTATCACTTACTGTTGTGTGTTTCATTCAAGTTGAAAAACACTTTGAGATCTTCAGATAAAAGGTGCTACAAAATGAGAAGTGATGGTGTTATTAGTTTATGTATTCCAAGTCCCTCTAGGACAGCTGCAAAATCCACAAGCTAGAGTTTGCATTAGAATCTCTGATCACAAATTCTCTATCTTTGAATTAGTGGATTAAAGAAACAAAAGAGAAACAGAGCCTTTTCTGTGCATTTGAGTCTTGTTTACTCCCTCATGCATTATGTATTATATAGCATGTATATGTGCTTGACATGTCAAGTTATTCATAATTAATGAATAATACAATAAAACCCATCACATCTTTAGTGTTAGGATAGTAAAGTCGTTTATGTACTTGAATAAGTTAAGACACCATGTTATGTTCTCATTTTAGGTGCTTGGAAACTGAGAGAAACAAACAAAAAAGTTTAAGTTGAAGAGCACAGACTGGAACTGCATACATGAATTAAATTTTATACAATACTTGCTCTTACTGAAGCATTAAGACTTACCACATCTGCTCAGATGATGTCCCAGGTGTTTAATCTCTACCACAGAAATACACTAAGACTGCTATTTCCACTATTTTATTGTTATAGTGCCTTTTAGATCCATACTTTAGTTCCTTTCTCTAGAACATAAATGGGAGAGGTTAAGAATTTTAATACTCTAGTTGCTCTCTCTAGTATCCTCTGCAGAGTACATTTATACTTGTTGTGGTGTAAATATTACATATAACAGAAACTTGTATAAAACAGGAAGACACAAGATTTTAGAGATATACTCAGGTTCTAATAGCAGTAAACTAATCAAAAACACAAACAAGACCCCAAGTATGAAAAGTGGCTTTCAAATAACCTTTGTGTAGAGGACTTTGTTACCATTTGTGGGTTTTTTCAGGCTTTTTTTGTTTGTTTTGGTTCTTCTTTTTTCTTTTCTTTTATTTTCTTTTTTTTTTTTTTGAGTATTTTCTAAATTGGAGCATTAGCTGCTCTTACAATCAGATTTAAATTGTGCTTGCCATCTCACTTTAATATTTTTCTTTTAGTAATTTAAATGTCATTTCTCAGAAACAAACAACCAGAACAAAAGGAAAGTACTGCATAGTTGGATGGTGTTTAAAGGCATGCAGATAAACAAAGTCCATTGTAATTATGCCAGGGGCATAATTCTGACTGTTCTGCTCTGCCTTCTATAATTAGTCTTGGAAGCAAATACTGTTATATTCAGCCATGAAATAAAGTGGAAGATCTGAGTTTATTAGAGATTAATAAAGTCTCCATGAACATTCCTAAAAAGCTACTGAACCCTTAAGTATAGATTATAGGTCAGAACACATTGCCAGTACTTCCTCAGAGGGCAAGAAATTGAGTACACTATAGCTATTAACTACAAAGAGAGTGAATAGTGGGCTGCCGAATGTTAATGGAAGATTTTAATAAATTACACCACAGAAAAAGACGTGTGGTATTTTTATTATAACAATCAAATGTATTTTTAACAGTCTTATAACTGAGATGTTTTAAGAAAAAATCCACAGCTCTCATTACTGAAATTCATTACAGCGATATGTGCATGTTTAAGCAGTATTGCTCATTTAGAAAGACATTTTAATGTAATTTTCTGAAAAATTCTATACTATATTGCCAAACTATGTAAAACCCCTATATTTGAAATGATGATTCTTTCCAACCGGCTACCTTCTAAAGGGAAGTGTCAGCTAGTGAGAAAATGCTTTCACTTTTCTTTTCATAAATGATAGACTGAATACAAAAAGTGATAATGCTATTGTGTAAGCTTCTCAGAATATACATTACTGCAAGCCTTGATCACTACATCATAAAGAGCAATATCAAAGGGAAATGGATACCTAGTAGTAAGAAGAGAATTTAACAACATGCTTGTTTCTTCATGAGCTGGAAAATGCTCTTACAGGTGCACCTTAAAGTTGCTTCTTCTGCTTCAGTCTTTTAATTATTCTGTTTCCCATAGTCAGTTTCTCCCTGTTGATACACCTTATTTCCAGGCAATTTCTTAAAGTTTTCAAAAGATCACAAGGAAATTGCCCTGTACTTTTGAATGGATTATCCAAGAAGCAGTCTTTCAACCAAAAGTTATTCTCATCCTTTCTTATCTTGTATTATACACAGTGAGCATAGAAACATTAAGCAATATATATGCTTGCATGTTACAAATCTGACATCAGGCAGACCTCATGGACAAATCTAAGACTTGACCTCTGATTCTTATGCACTGTTATCTAAACTATCTTTGTGATCCTCTGCTGATCGTCCAGCTCAAATTATAATTAACCTGATTTGCTCTGAACAAAAATAAACAAACCTATAAACAAATAAATAAACAAAAAAGTATTAATTCAAATAAATACTGAAAAATGACCATGAGTCAGCTAACCAAAATAATTATGCTTCTTTACCCTAGTAAGGCAGCTGTTAATGTTCTTTATTTGAGATGTTTTTTATTTGTTTGAGACTTTAAATTTGTCAAAAGACAAGAATAATTTCAAGAATAGAAATTATAGAATACGAAATGGAACTGTCCATGAAACAATGTGGAAGATATTTCTAGGTTCTCAAAGAAAGTTCCAAAAAGACAAAATGGGGATGGAGACAGGGTAAAAGGTCGAATTCTGTTCTGAGGGAAACATGCATCGATGAGAATGTTCTCAGGATGAGATTGAAGATATCCTATATGTTTATGATTTCAGAATATGAGTGTCATTGTTATGTTCAAGGAGCTCTTTTAAATGAATATTTGCTTAAGGTTTTGTTCAATTAATTCTCTCTCTCTCTCTCCCCCCCCCCCCCCCCCCCCCTATTTTCAATGATTGCAGATGCAGAGACCAATAAATATTGATTTTTCTTTATTCATGCGTTACCACTCTTTTACTTGCCGTAAAATGGACATAAGTACAGATTGATATAGGATGGGAATTCTCTCATGTTTCTTACTGATTTAGGTTATGTCTGCACAGCTAAATATATTCAGTCTTGGGCTTTCTCTTTGATTCTCAGAGGAAGAACAGCAAGATGGTTTCATTCTACATTGCTTAAGACTATTCTTCCTTCTAAAGGAGAGAGTCACATCCATGCACCATGGCATTTGACTCATGTATCTTGTAGGTTGAAGAGTTTACTCACACATATATTTAACATGATTTTTTCAAAGTCAAGATGAATAGAAAGCTTAAATTTCTGGATGTGAAGGGCTACCATCTCCAAATTTCTTGGATTTTATGTAACTGGAATGATTGGTATCTTTCCTAGATATCAAGGAAATCATCAACTGGCACTACTAAATTAGGAAAACCACTGTTTTATATGATACCTAGTCATCTACTAGAGAATAACAGTCTCATAATATGCACTATTAAGTGCAATACTTTTTTTATACAGTAATATTTAACCATTTATTGTTACTAGCCTGTGCAGTTTGTGCTGATACTGTGAAGTCAGTATGGATGAATGACTGCATGTACCAGAGTAAACAGATCTCATTTTGAAAGATTCAGACTTCTAGTATTTGTGAACTGGTTTTGCTCTGCTCGGATACAGGTGAATTTTAAAATGTGAAATCAATTCTAGAATGAAAAACTTTGGTGAAGTGAAAAAGAAACACCATACCCAACCTCCCCACCCCCTACTCCTCTTTGACAGCTTTCAAAAGATAACAACAGACTACAATAAGCAGTGTATATTAATCTGTAGTATGGAGGAATGCTTTTTCTTGCTGTTTAAACAACTATAACTCTAATTTACCACGCTGTTAGCAACATTTAGCTTTTATCACTCTAAATTCACTGGATGAAAATCTACCTTATTTCTAAGGGCTTTTACTAAAAATAAGATTGAGGCCAGAGTCTCAGAGGGACATATATCAGTGTATCAGCTCTGTTGACTCCAGTGGAAGTCACTACCTTATGTCACCTCAACCACACAGACAATCTGAAAGATGCCAGTTCTTTAAGACCAGAACTGTGAAATAGCACTCATTAGATATATTGTTCTATGAACTTCCTACTTCTGTTGCAGTGTTAAGACATCAGTACTCTTTTCCAGCAGTGATTTTGTGTATGATGCGAGTGTCATGACAATACATAACCTGAAGACTGTGGCAATGAAAGCAAGTGGGCAAAGTGCTGCAATCTGGATCTTGATGATATCCCTTCATAAATCTGGAGACATCTTACGCTCCCCTCTATATGCATAATTCTGCATTAAACTCATGCTTTTAAAAATATGGTATGCCTTTATATCATCTGATATAATTTGTCAGATATTACATTTTATAGGGAAACAGTAAGTAATAGATCTTTTCCCAAAGGACCAATATTTTTTCTTTGTGTGTGTATATATATATATATGGCTATTACTCCATTAATTTCTGTAAATCACTTTGGAGTAACTAGGGTAATTTAGACCACTTACTCCACAGGGGACTAGATTTCTACATCTCTGGAGTAATACAAAAGTCAGTGCCTTAGCTGGGTAGATTTTTTTTTTTTCTTTTTGAGATCCTTTTTCTATTTAAAAGGACATTGAAGACTGGCAGGATTTTTTTGTGTGTTTTTTTGGTTTTGTCAACTTCTATTATAATTATCTTTTATTGTGGTAGCACTATATGTGCAGGCGGATATGAAGTTTCAGCAATTTAAGTCTCATTTATAAAAAACATAAAGTTTAATCTGGAGATGTTGGATATTTGTCCAAGTCATTCTGGGATAAATCCAAACTTACTTCAATGTACCAGAGCAGTACTGTTATGGTACATGCAATAAGCAAATTCAACTAGTGTAGGTTATATATTGACCTCAAAGGTCAGAAAATTGGCATAGCTGGATGAAAGTGTCATTTAAATTGCGATGGGTGATTGGGTGATTCACAACAGAGTATACAGCAAACTGTTTGAGTTACACTTAGTGATTTAGCAAAATAGCTACTGAATATAACCTAAGACTGTATTTGATTGTCAGGAGAAATTCACTTGCATTATTTATTATAGATCTGTGAGCATTGTTATATACCTGTGAGCTCTAGAACTTGGTGGAAGTATAATCTTGTGTGTTTCCTTATATTCATCCTTTCCCCTTTTGGTAAGATTATAAATAAATGGCATCTAGATAAAAATACTGAGAGGACCTTATTTTCATAATAAGGTCTAGTATTAGCCAAGTAGCTTCAAATTCAAAATCTGTCATAATTGCAAATAACAATGTCTAGAGCACATTGTAGCTGTAAAATTACGTTTAGATTTCTATGTACAGTCAAAAAATATGCCCTTAAAGATATTGACCTGCATGAATACACTTTCAGAAATTCAGATCCTGAAAATGCATAGGTAATTGAATTTTTATTAATCCCTAAATCAAAAGTATGCATAACCATTGTATATCTTCCACAGAAGAAGTTAACAATGCAATAGAAGTTGGCTCAGCTGTAATTTCCATTTAGTACTTTACTGATTATTAGACTTCTCAGTGTCTTCTTACATCTTTCTTATCTGAAACAATGGAAAAGGTGAAGTAAAAGATCTAATACAGAAAAGTATACATAGCTTTCTGGCAGTATAAGATAAATTCCTGAAGTAAAGTAGTAGAAGGTGTGACAGCTGAGTCTATTCTGTATATTTTATTCAGTTTTAATCTACATATATGTGAGAAGGTGTATGTACATGTGTGTGGTATATATAAATACATATAGATACAAAATCATCAGAACATTAAAATTCTGAATCCAATAATTACACCAAGTAATATTTTCTTCAATGAGTAGTCCATTTAAGTCAATAGTGTAACTCACTGGATGTTGTAATTTTCTAGATTCATTTCTGCAGGAGCTAAACAGGGGATTAATCAAAATTTTGAGAGGCCCCAGGTGTTTGATCACTTTCCTTCTGTTTCCACAGGTAAATGTGTTTTTATGCCACTATGTTTTCTGAAAGGTCTATTTGTATTTTTATGTTCAAAACTGAAAGAAACCACTGTCAATATCTTCAGAGACACTACAGGTGACAAGTTAATTTATTTCCTCACATCAGACAAGTATATCACTGAATAAATTGCATCAACTTGTGGAGCCACCTGATAAAATAAACAAATGAGAGCCTTGGAATTTGTACCACATGAGAGAATGAATTGTTTGAGGCAAGATATGTGTTGCAGTAAAAAAACAGTAGAAAAGAATAATTGTTGAAAGGAGGAAACTAACAATTTTTGAAACTTGGATGGAACTATTTAAAAATATAAGAATGAATAAATATCTAATGTCTATACAAGCATGATATAAACTGATTTCTGAGGTATAGAAAAAAACTCAGACATAAAGATACTGGCAATATGCAGAAAGTGAAATCTCTCATTGCATTAATAATAGTAAACAAATATTTGTCCAAAATACCCCTAATTTAAATTTGAAATTAGCAAAGCTTCTCCTAAAGACATGCCTATTTCTGCATCACAGAATGGAAAAATGGTGAAAAACTGTTCATAAACAGTTCATCTCTGTCAAAAGATCAGTCCCAAAGTACTGCTGAGACTAATTTTTCATGACCCTTCTGCTTCATAAACACTGAGTGAATTAAATTGCCCAAGGGCAACATTAACTTTTGCACCTGACTTTTCAGAGAATGTTTTTTTTATTTTCTGGGGTTTTTTTGTCTGTTTGTTTGTCTTGAACTACTAGTCCTTAATCATCTGTGGTCAGACTTCATCTTTTTACTTCTGATGGTGCTTTTTTTAGCCACCTACTGACATGCTGACAGAGCCAGCAGTCAAGTAACACTTGTATGCTGAACTAATCCTGAGGGTTCCATGCAGGGGAAATCCATGTTTCAGTCAAGGTAGTTTGCAATACAAAAAGGAAAAAGGTAACAAAAATGGGTCTATGGAAGACATGTTTTTATGATTAGTTATATATTTATGAAATATTGTAAAAGAAATTGAAATAGAGATTTTATATATATATAATTTATATAAATATGTGTGTTTGTATATATGCAACACATTTTCATACACATAGCACAGATACATAGCGCTTAGGGATATGGTGTAGTTGGGAACTGTCAGTGTGAGGTTAATGGTTAGACTGGATGATCTAAAAGGTCTTTTCCAAACTTGATGATTCTATGATTCTGTGATACATATACATGCTGTGACACTATTTACGTTTAGATTTTCCTGTCTCACAACTGAGTACTTAGTATTGTATCATATTAAACTTCCATCTGTGGAAAACATAGCCTTTTTCTTTTGTTGATTTTTGAACTCAATGTTTGTTCTAAATCTAGGAAGTTGCCTGAAACTTTTCTTACTTTACACCCAATTGATTACAGAATTGTATTTTCTGTAGTTATATAAGTATATAGCAAATTTTATAACTGTGTATAGCTATATATGTATACAACCTGTTTCATTCCTGGCGCACCCATTTTCTTTAAGAAAATTGATTTCTTCCTGGTTAGGTTGAATGACACTCTAAAACATAAGGAAATTTATTGTTTCTCTTAAAATACCTTTTAGGTTGAAATAAAAAAAAAAAAAATTGAAAATAAATATACAAATATGGGCACATAATTATTTAATTTAAAAGAAAACTACCAATTTTTATTCCAAATTAATAAAATATATTGTGACACAACTATTGCCTGTATTTTTATGGTAAATGCTTTAGGATGTTGTCCTGGTTTAGCCAAGATAGGGTTAAGTTTCCCCAGCAGTGGGGGGAAGCTGTAGCCGGGTTATTCATATACCATGCTGAAGTCACATCCGGGTGCTATAGCGTGGGAAGATTCGGTGAGCACCTGGGGTTTGTGCAACCAGTCCTCTTACTGCTGTATCAGTATATACCTTGCTCTGTTCATTGTTATCACTGTTACTGTTATTGTTATTGTTGTTGTTTGTTGTGTTGCTGTTGCACTGTTGTATTAAACCTCTCCTTATCTCAGCCCCGGGGCTTTGTCTTTCAGTCCCTTTGTGGGGGAGGGGCAGTGGCCGCGTGGTCTCAGACCCCAGCAGGGACTAAACCACCACAGATGTTTTCAGTTCTGATATATAAAAACTCAAAACACAAAATGGATTCTTTCCATGTTACTTGACTCCTTTATCTAAAAGCAAATTTGTTAGTAAAATTAGAACTTCGTTCTGTTGCATTTTTTTCTTGAAGTAGGAGCTATTTAATTTTTGCTGTTTTTACATGGGGAATAATGAAAATTTGGAATTTTTTACATTTTGTAAGAACAAACAAACAAACTCCCAAACCAGTGAAAATCAGTATCTCCTAAATTTTAGTCTAAACTGGTAGTGGAAGTATGTAGAAATCACAGGGGAAAAAAAAAAAAAAAAAAATTTGAAGTGGTCTCTGAAGATTACCTAGTCCAGCTTCTTGTTTAAAGAAGAACCAATTCCAAAGTTCCCTCAACACATTACAGTGTTTAATAAGTACTGTTTATCTCTGACTGTGGTGAGTAGGACCATGACCTACTCACTTTTAAAAATAGATTGGCAGTAAGAAATGTGCAATAAGCAAAGTTCAAAACTGACTGGTAAATGCAAGTGCATAAAAACCTAATATAGTTCACCAGCCTAAAAGTTCAGCTTTGGCTTACAAGAATCTTGAGTCACATGATTGTTGGAAGGTCTCATAAAGTATCTCTAGTAAGGCTAGTAACTTGCTTTGCATCCACAGCTTATCTTCAATACCTACAGCATAAGAATGAACCCTTTATCTGTCACTGAGGTACATATTAATTTGAAGGGCTAAGTATTTACCAAACTTTAGAATTTCTTCTGAAGTTTTCAAATAAGATCTTGATTAACTTTCTAAAAATCATTTATGAATTGATCAGATCCTACTAAAAGTTAATAGTAATGAAATCATGTACATATATTTATAGCAACTTTAATTATCATATCAGCTCTTTAAAACGAGTCCACATATTATCCATAAACAGTCCTTGAAGTTATGTCCTACCATCTCTTTTTAGGAAACACTAATTTTAATTCTGTTGTCTCATCAAAATAAGGAAAGTAGGAATTGAATTCTGTGGAAAAGATGCCTGGTGAGGTTTAAGGAACAAGGAAAGGAATCACTTTTATATGAAATCTTATAAGGGTTCTTTCACATATAGAAAATCAAGCCAGCTATTTGATATGCCTTTTATTGAATTTGGTGATTGTAAAACCAATCTCAAGAAGAAAACATTGACTTGATTTAAACTAGTTCAACACAGGTAAGAATACCACTCTGAAGCAGGTCATCTTGATTTACAACAATGTAAGAAGTGAAATTTTGCCTAACCAAAGATTGTCATAAAAAACACAAGCATGTGTGTTCCTGCCAACAATGAAACTCATGGTAAACAACATTGCTAAACTAATCTAGCAATAGGATAGTATCGACATGTTACTAACCACTTTATCAGTATGTCTGGATATAAATATTTGGCATTCAGGTAGCATCATCAATTGTAGAGGTAATTATAATTATAATAAATTACCATTTCATACCTTTTTCTACTTCTTCAGGGTTTTTCAAAGCTCTTCATGAGCAATAAATACCGATATCAAAAGTAATCTATCCTATTTTACTTTTTAATCATGTTATCCTACTTTTAAAGTGGTAGTGTATAAATGTATATTGTGGTTCCTTCAGAAACAAAGAAAAGCAGATGTGAGTTTGATCCAATAACCGTTAAAATCAATAGAAAAATTGTCATGACAGTGAGAGACACTGGACACAGTAGCTTTATTGATTCTTTTGGCTGACCAAAATATACTATGTGCTCACTAAGCATATAAACTGTCACTGTTCTACCCCAGATGACTCACATTCTAGTATCAGATGAGCCTAATTCATTAGATTACTATCCAGAAACAAAACATTTTATCTTAACCCTTTGAGATTAATTCCAGAAAAGAAGAGAGAATTCAGTGGTTTTCCTTGTATTCTTCACTCCAGAATGGTCTCCTCTCTTCTTGTCTTTGCAGTCTAACTCCCACATATGTCTTCTTTTTCCAAACTTTCCCTCTTCATATGATGCATTCAAATTACATGTAGTGCCTTTCATACATGTTTTTTAGAAGTTTTGGCAGTATTGATCTGACAAACATATGGAAATATTTTTAATGGGGGTTATATGTATTTACATTTTAAGATGCACCAATAAAATAGTCATGAACACAACTGTACTACTCTATTGCTTGGCTATCTTAGCGTTACGACTTGCCACTAGATTCTTGTGTCACTCCATTTCTGTCAGTGACTCATTCATTGCATTGATTCAGACTTGACTCCATGTAAGGCTGACTGAAGAAATGGCCAGGTTATCTCCTATCTCATACATACAATGCTACCTTGTTTGGAAGGGTAAAGAGTTTAGATATAAACAGGGCCTCTTGTCTTGTCCTCAGTTTCAAATAATTAATTCTAGATGATTTTACTTATTATTATTGGTACTGGAAGAAAGTTTCAGGTTCAAGAGCTCAGGAAAATGATGGGCCTGGACTGTATGAAGTATCTTGTAAGTACATAACTACTTCAAAACAAGTGTTTCTTATCAGTCTCCTCTTTAAACTTATAATACTTAGATCCCAGATGCACCAGAACTCAGGTCTACCTCACAAAAACCATCAAAAATGTTCAAAACAGAGATAGAGATCTGGTGAAGTTTTTTGAGTGTTTTTCTTACTATTACTGTTTTAAAAATTTTGCTAGCAGAACATTTGAAAACTAACAATAGCATGATTTCCTGTGAAAATCTAAAATATAATGAGAAATTATTTTCTGGTGGACTTGGCAGTGTTAGGTTTATGGTTGGCCTCAATGATCTTAAGGGGTTTTTCCAATGTAAATGGTTCTATGATTCTATGATGAATAAATATTTGTAGCTGGAATGACTCACAGCTCAGTGCTGTCAGAAGTAGAACAGTTTTTGGTTTTTTCTGTTGGATTAGTGAATTATATTAACAGTCATGGAGGAATTTAGGAGTGATAAAACTTCAAGGACAGAACTACACCATGCAGTGACATAAAAGTTAGAACTTATTTCTAAGCAGAATATGTATAACAGGGTAAAAAACAGTTTGTGTTTTAAAATCCACTCCCACAGTGTGTACAGAATGCACATTCACAATGAAGAAGGTCATTGATGTCCCAGTCCAGATGTGACCAGAACTGGGAATGCAGGGAAACAGGATGCTTGCTCTAACCAGTCAGTGTGCCTGAGTCCTGGCTCGCAAACTGGTTTATATGCATAATGAACCCACCCCAGGCTCAGCTTCTGTGTGGTGCTGCACTTCTGTGGATCTGCACCCTGCTGAGGGACTCTTCTGTCTTTATTCCTTTCTCACTTAGGTGGTTATGGTTGGCAGAAGATGTCAATGGCCTTACTGGTCACAAAACACCAGACCAATCTCTTTGACTTTCTCCATATCTAAAGTCAAATAGCTGTTATTTCTTGGTTGCCAGTGGCTACTGGCTCTACTCTCCATGCCCACCACCCCCAAAAATGTTACTAAGAAGTTTCTTCTCTATTTCCTTCTTGTGCCTATCCAGATGCAACTCAAATCTCCTAGGTATGCCTCCCCATAACAATTTTCTGTGCCTTTTTTCTGCTTTCCCAGTCTATACCAGAATCATCTAATGAGTTAGAGGTAGGAAGATGTAGTCAGTCTCACTTACCTGAGTAGTGCCTTTGTTTAAGTGTCACCCTGTGACACATGTAACTAACCTGGCAGACACAAGAGAATTCAACCAGGTGTGGAGAATAGAGGAAATGGGCTGACAATTTTTGGTGGTGATTAATATGTTGGTTCTAGGTGAAATGTGTAACTTCACCCTAGAAAAATCTTATTTGAAGAATCTGCTAGTTATCTCCTCTTCCCAGTTAGAGCTTGCAGCATGACCGTTAATGCCTTTAAGTCAGTCAGTGCTCTGCTGACCTGCTAGTTATTTGATACGCAGAAGCTTGAAAAAATTATAACAGGAGGGAATTATTAAATTCAATAAATTATAATAGTTCATAGTGGTTTCAACACAAACATCGATTTACCTTTTGAATGCAGACAGGCTAAATTGTAAAATGTAGTTCTGGTATTAAAAAAACAGTGATTTAACTCAGAGGGTCACTCATACAATATCCATAGCAGGTATACCCTGTGCCTGAGAACTTTTATGATCATAAAGTTCCTCGCTGCATCTATTTTGTCACTACTCCTAACACCAGAGACTCACAGATATATTAATACACTTTCCATTCTTCTAACAAGTATAAACACTCTTCTAACAAGTATCAAAAATACCACTTCCAATTTTCATAGGGGAAGGAAAATAAAAACATAATCTCAGGCACTTTTAAGTAAAAGATCTTTTTCCTTAAGAGTATGTTGCTTTGATATAGCATACCATTAATATGAGCAACTAGTTCAGCTATCATCATATTTATTTATTTATTCATCAGTTGCAAGAATCCACTGTTTGCTCTGTGCTTGGTTGGGGGTTGGACAGATGTCACCCCAATACTTCTGAACTGGTGAATGACAGTTACTGGATTCTTATGCCTTTCTTGCAAAAATTCTGTCTCTGGACATACCTAGAGATGCACCATACTCATTAAATAAGAAAATCTAATAAATATGCACCTGCACTGCTGCACGCAAGCCTTCAGCCAAATCAGATGCTATTCCCAGCCATTAATTAAATAGCAGAATTCCTATATTTGGGACAAAAAATCTGTGCCAGAGCATCTGTTCACTTGTCTTGAAATCCATGATTTGTATTTTCTAATACAGATTCTAGTAGAATAATGTGAGAAATTGATTGTACTCAGAAAGCACGATCGTACATCAAGGAAATGTGCCATGTTGGACTAGCTCTTTGGCCATGTTGCAATAGCTAGTAAAAGATTTGATAATATTCCACAGTGTAAGAATTTGAGTGATGCCTGGTGTAAAGCCAGGAAAATATATGGGACAGGAGATGATTCTTAAGTGAGAGAAGAGAAAGGAATTGTAAAAACTAAATGTTATTTTAATGGCTGCTTTTCAACTAGCAATCTTCTGGTTTTGAAATTCTGACAAAGGAACGGGTGCATATCTCAAGAATGAAATTGCAATAAGTTTTTTGAGTTTTTCATGCTTTGTTCAGGGCATACAGTAGAGGTGCATGAAAGGTCAGCAGAAGTTTTTATTACACTGGTTCTCCCTCCTGGGGAACAAAAAATATTAGTATCGGTGAGAGCCATGGTAATTTAATACTACTTTTCTTCTGTTTCTTCAGCATTATATCCAGTAAACTCTCAGTTAAACTCTGAACTTCTACTTACTTTTCAAGATACCCTTCCTGTGCACTCTTCCATCAGAGCATGAAAAATTAAAAAAGCTTATTTCAATTTAATTCTCAGGACATGTATTTTTTGTGCAGTTGGAATTCTTTTTTCTGCTCTGTGAAATGTCCTCCCACTGTTCAGTTCAACCTTGGGATTGGTCTGCTACTCAGAAATAGTTACAATATTCCATATAAAAATTGTTCTCAAGCATAGATTGATTTTAGCTTTTATCAGCAGAATTCCATAATCTAGGAATAATTTATTTGTATTTAATTATGTGAAGCAGTAGAGAGCGTCCACAAGACAATTTAGCTGTTCAAGATGAAGGAATTCTTATGCCCATTCATTATTACTTAAATTAACTGTTTGGTTTTCTAATTGAATGAGTCTTTGCAATTATTAAGAACTCATAGATGATAAGCCTTCTTGACTTCCAATGAAGTCAGTACTTTGATCCTGCAATCCTGTCTGCACCAGCAAATTGCATGTAAGTTAATGAAATCTCTGTGTTGGCTTCAACAGATTCTGTATCAGTGCACAGGAAAGTAAACACAGTTATATCATGTGTACTGTCTTATGAGAAATTATTAAAAAATATTCTCTTGATATATTGAATATTCTTCAATATTCTCTTGAATACATTTTGGATAAAAACTACAAAATATAATTTACCAGCTTCATTTTATACAAAAAGTAGGGTGTTAAAGTGGAATTTTAGCCAGGTATCACAATGCAGAGAGAAATGAAAACATAGAAAATTAAACTGGAAATCAAAATTAATGAGGTAACACTATTCATTTGTTCCAATGATTTTTTAATTCTTATTTCAAAAGGGAGTATAAGATAAAAAGTCCTTCAGGTTTATGCAACAGTAAGACATGGAAGCTTGCTCTTGGCTTCAGTAAGTCCTGCCCAAAGATGTGCGCATGCACTCTCACACACACACACAGAGAAAATGTACTACTTGTTTAAATGAAATTTCCATAGAGGTTTTTCTGTGTAAGAGAAATCTTTTGCCTTAGTGCAGTACTAGTCCATCATTTCCAGTCATAATGAGCTATTTTACTTTTTATCCTGTTGTTGAAGCTTTTTTATGAGAAACTTTGTTCTTCCATATGGATAAGTATTTTATGATTTTCATTCTTCATTGGCTTAAAGGTCATTATCAATTCTAGTTATTTTGCCCATAGCTCCTTTTTGTTTTCATGCAACTTTCCAGCCCTTCACTGACCTTTGAAAAACTTATGAAAGTTACGGTAATTTTTATCTGAATTCGTAGGCTTTGAAGCAGAACAGTCTTCCATCATACACTCATAACCTAGCCTTTAGGAGCTGTGAATCAAACATATTCCTGTTTAAAACAAGTTTAAAGCAGAAATGCAATTATTAAAGAAATGCAAACTAACTTAAACCTAGTTTGAGGCATTAACCTTCCCATTCATTCAGCCACTTTGATTGGATAAGTGCTGACTTAATTTTTTGTTGCTTGTCAGTAGAGAAGTATCCCATCAATATGTAATAACTTCAAGAAAAGTATTGATGTACTGTGCTGGTGGGCAGAAAAAACAGAGGTTTCTCTCTTTGAATTCAAATTATTGAGCAGTTCCTATGTTATGCTGCCCATTAACTTAAATGAGAACCTTTTGTAATGCCAAGTACATAACAATATAAATGTCAGCATTCTCAGTGTTTGACTGACTCATTTTCTTCTTTTTTTTCTTTTTTTTTTTTTTTTAATATTGTTATATCTGGGGATTTTTAGTCACAGATACTACATATGTTAAGATGGTGTCATTTTAAAATTCCATTGTGTTGGCAGGTCAGCACTCAGCTGCTGTGATGTAGGAGCAAGGGTGTAATCCAGAGTGATTTACAACTGTCTTTTGTTTATGTATCAGAAGGAAAGTTAAAGTCAACAGCTAATAAATTAATAGTTTATGAATACCTCAGATAATTTAAAAAAAGCCCAACAAGAACAACTTCCTTCCTCTTCTTTTACCTCTTAAATAAGGGTTCACAAGAGTTTGATACATGACAGAGCAGATCTTACTCTTGTTTACTTGCTAAAAATGTGAAGTAAATACATTGGCTTGAATGGGGGAGCTTATTTCACTGAGATTTTTAATCATGGAATGTATAGTGATTTGGGGTTCTCTTTCATCTCCTCTCTCTAATGTTGAATGTAAAGCTCTTTTGGGAAATCCAGCTGATCTACAGAAGATTATTTCAAGTAACAACAAAAATACCATATGTCACTTTCTGCTGTGCTGACAAAAGCAAATTCTAGTCAGAAAGGCAAGGACCTTAAACAAAGGAAAATCCAGCTACATGATCAAAGTGTTAGTGCAGTTAAATTAATTTTACTCACTTTAATACAGTGCAGTATAGCACAAATTCACTTTTCACGTCCAGCAAATGGGCATACAGCCCCTGCCACCACAATCCCGGTCAAAAGAGGTTTTTGCTATAGCAATTGCATCTATTTCTGTGGGACTACAGCAAAAGAGAACTCAGGGGAAAAAAAAAAAAAAGCCATTTTGTATAGAATATTTTCTTTGGTCCAGAAGGATTTCTGACATTTCAAGCTCGGCAAATATTACATGATCCCCATTAATATAATCCCCTTTTACTCTCACCTCTTCAAGTAGAGCTTTTGAGCAGCTATCACAAGGGGACTGGGAAATTGGCAAATATAAGATGAATCAGGTCACAGTCATGCTTTTATAATGGTGCTGACAATGTTTTTGTCCTTCATGTATTGGCAGTTAGTTTATTTTCACCATCACTCAGAGCTTTTGTTGCCAACAATTGTCAGTGATATGTCAGCTCATAATGCATTTTTGAGAAGTAGGCAAGTTTATTACAAAGGATTATCAATGGGATAAAAAGGATACTCATAATTCAATTTTTAAATAATATCATGACAAAAATAATTAGTCCTTGAATATCCTTATGGCTTATAAATTCACAGCTAAATAGTTATCTACTAAGCTAAACAGAACCCAAAATCTTCATAAAAACATCACACGCAAACAGAATAGTTATCATTAGGGTTTTGACATCCAGATATTGTCCATATCATTAACTTAATTCGTGTTGTGCATTGTGAACCTGGAATTCTACCAGGGCTGCCCCTCCTTGAGTATCCGTCTTCTCACTCAGGACATTTATGACTTTAGTAATGTACTTTGTTCCTTTGATCTCTTTGTTGTCTCCTTCCTGCTTTCTGTCCAGTAAAAGTGATTTGAGTTCATATCTCAGTGGAACCGTCACCTGGTGAAGTTCCTGCTGGCTGAAAAAGGGGAAACATAACCCACATTTTTAAAAAGGGGAAAAAGGAAGATCCAGGGAACTACAGACCCGTCAGTCACACATCTGTGCCTGGCAAGATCATGGAGCAGATCCTCCTGGAAACTATGCTAGGGCACATGGAAAATAAGGAGGTGATTGGTGACAGCCAACATGGCTTCACTAAGGGCAAATCATGCCTGACAAATTTGGTGGCATTCTACGACAGGGTTACAGTGTTGGTGGATAAGGGAAGAGCAGCTGACGTCATCTACCTGGACTTGTATAAAGCATTTGACACTGTCCCTCACGACATCCTTGTGTCTAAATTGGAGGGACAGGGATTTGATGGATGGACCCATGTCACATCTTGCTCAGACGAGGGGGACAAGTGACTCAGATTCGCAAATCCCCAATGGAGCAGACAACAAGTCTCCAAGTCTAAACATTTATTAACTACTCACAATGTACTAATTGAACACATGATAGTTGGCTAAGTATATAGCAAGTTGTGGCAAGCAATATAATATGCCTTGCATTGCTTAATAGGAAAGGGAAAAGAGGGAAATAGAGGGAATGGGGAAATACAGATCACCGGTCTGGGTTTCTGCGCTGCTCCTGCCGACGAGGGTTCCGGGAGGCACAGGAGACATCCGTCTTTTTCGCTGGCATCCGTCTTCTTCGCTTCACTGCACTCTCTCTCCTCGGGCCGCGCCCCCCCCCCCCCTTCCCTTCTTGATTTATACCCACTTTCCTTGGGTCCATCCCCTAGGTCGACCCCCATACCTACGTATCCCATGTACGGGGAGGGGTGAGGTGTTTCATGGGATGATGTAATTAGCATGGTCATGTTAGCCCTCGTTAGCATATTGAGGGGTGTTAACTTTAATATACATTTCGTGGATAATGAAGCAAAGGTCGTTCACCGGACAGATGGCCCTTGAAGTTTTGGCCAGGTGCACCAGAGCAGAGCCGTCCTGTCTTCACAGGGCTCCCTCCTCCAGTCCCATCTTGTGTTATTCGGGCAGCCTTATCAGCTTCGACCTCCACAGAATGCACCCTGTGACTCATAGTTTTGTCTTGCGAGTGTTTGAGGGATTTCTTTGATCAGCCTCAACTTTTGCTTTCTCAGGCTGTTTTTCTTAGTTTCTCACAGGCCTGGTTTCTCGTCTCTCACAACCCACTTGGCGGATAAGGAATTGGCTGGATGCTTGCACTCAAAGAGTTGCAGTCAACAGCTCAATGTCCAAATGCAGAGCAGTGACAAGTGGCGTTCCTCAGGGATTTGTACTGGGACCAGTGTTGTTTAACATCTTTGTTGGTAACATGGACAGTGGGATTGAGTGCACCCTCAGCAAGTCTGCCAGTGACACCAAACTGTGCGGTGCAGTCAACACGCTGGAGGGAAGGGATGTGCCATCCAGAAGGATCTGGACAGGCTTGAGACATGAGCCTGTGCAAACCTCATGAAGTTCAAAAAGGCCAAGTGCAAGGTCCTGCACATGGGTCAGGGCAATCCCAAGCACAAATACAGGCTGCGCAATGAGTAGATTGGGAACAGCCCTGTGGAGAAGGACTTGGGAGTATTAGTGGATGGAAAACTGACTGTGAGCCAGCAATGTGCGCTCACAGCCCAGAAAGCCAACTGTATCCTGGGCTGTATTAAGAGAAGTGTGGCCAAAAGGACAAGGGAGGTGATTCTCCTGCTCTTCTCCACTCTCATGAGACTCCACCTGGAGTACCGTGTCCAGCTCTGGGGCCCCCAACATAAGAAGGACATGGACCTGGTTGAGCAGGTCCAGAGGAGGGCCACAAAGATGATCAGGGAGCTGGAGCACCTCCCCTGTGAGGACAGGTTGAGAGAATTAGGATTGTTCAGCCAAGAGAAGTCTCCAGGAAGACCTTATAACGGCCTTCCAGTACTTAAAGGGAGCCTACAGGAAAGATGGGGAGGGACTCTTTGTCAGGGATTGAAGTGATAGGACAAGGGGTAATTGTTTTAAACTGAAAGAGGGTAGATTTAGATTAGATATTAGGAAGAAATTCTTTACTGTGAGGGTGGTGAGGCACTGGAACAGGTTGCCCAGAGAGGCTGTGGATGTCCCCTTCCTGGAAGTGTTCAAGGCCAGGTTGGACAGGGCTTTCAGCAGCCTGCTCTAATGGAAGGTCACCCTTGCACATGGCAGGGGGATTGGTACTAGATGATCTTTAAGGTCCCTTTAAACCTAAACCATGCAATGATGATGATGACGATGATGATCATATCAAAATAAATGTTACTTTCGGTCTGAAAGAATATCCTCACCGAATCCAGTGTTTGACTCACAGCTGCCTGCAGAAAAGACAGACTCACAAATGATGTGTAATGACAAAGCTCTGGGAAAGTCGATCAGATTGTGCTAGATCAGCCATACAGGAAATACAAACAGAAAGCTGCTATGATTAGAGCTCTTCCTACCCTGAGACAATAAATTTGTGATATAATATGTATTAGATGGGACCTCGAGATAAATGGCAACTTAAAGGTGAATTTAAGTGCATAAACAATAGATTTAGCACCCTTTCAGAGATACAAGGGCTGGTGTAAATGACACAGGACCTTCAGGAAACCTTATGTTGGAGTGCCAGGTATAAATGAGATAATTTTAAAATGTTTCTAAAATGGCATGAAATTGCTTATTTCACCCAAATCCCTTTCTAAGTGTTGCTCATTGCATTTAATGTCCAGGATTTTCTTTTCACCAGAAAGATCAAAGTAAGAAATGCTTTCTGCCTGGATTTACATTCTACATGTAAGAATGAGAGAGAAAAAAGTGAGCTGGGAGCATGTTGTGTTTGTTACATTCAAGGTATAATGTATTTCACCTTAGAGGTAAAAGGTAACCCAAAAAGCACAATGTCATTCTTGAGGTTATACTCCACATGTATCTCCTCCAGTGAGACAATGCCCTGCCTCTTCCATCAGAGCTTCCAGAAGAACTATAAGTCAATGCACAGCTTGAAAACATGTATATAGTCACAACAAGCATTCCCGCGATCTCAGAAATCTTCTGCTGCATTACTAATTGCATAAGCATTTTATTATGTATTAATGAGCAATAAAATACTTGACATACTTTTGGCAGCTTCTATTTTAAAGAAAAATTGTGATAATAAATACTTAATTTAAGTATTATTTACAATACCAAGTAGATAGATTTGTAGTCATATACTTTGCTACAGGACCAGGAAAAATATGTTTTCATTGTAATTTACATAAATACGTAACCAGTGCCTCAAGAAAACCTTAAAAAGAACACATAAAGTATTCATATTTTTACTTAAAATAACATTAAAAATGAATGCATCCTCATTACGTTGACTCATTAATATTTTCAATTTATTCATACTGTATTCTCTGTTTTATTTTTAGCTTACATTTTATTATTTAATAATTTCATACCAAGTCTGAAGTTTTTTTTTTTTTCACCAATGTAAAACTCAGTGCAGTTGGTGAGTAGATGGGTTTTAAAATATTTTTAATCAAACTTGCCTCTTTTATGTTCTCCAGGCAGAGGGATACATTAAAATCCATAAATTCTTAACATACTGAAATTGGATGTGTAATTGGAATTAATTCTAGATATACCTCAACAAAGTATAACAAATTTCACCATTTGTCAGACATAAGTCACCATAGTATAGATATAAAGTTTGTTTAAATCAGCAGGTGAATGATGTGACTCATTCCCTGGAGCTGTAACATTTAATGCCAGTTAGGTAAAACAATCTAAAAGCAATGAGTCTATGTAAGCAGCTCTGGCATTTAGCTGACCTGGAATATATGAAGTAAGCAAATAGGAAAACTGTGAGATTTGGACCTGACCCTAAGGTTTCTTTAAAAAGTTGTAACATCCCATATTCCACAGCAGAACAGCAAAAATGAGATCTTTCCTGTAGAAACCCAGTGGAGACTTCCTTCATTTTCTTCCTTAGATTTTATTGTTAGAAGCTTTTCCTCAGGGTTTTGGTTCTGGCAAACTAAGAGCTAAATACAGAGTCAGAATTATATTCAGTTCACTTGTAGAATGATGTAGTATGTCTGACTTTAGTCAAGATTCATTTCATTTCTGTTGACAATACTCAATTTAAAATGCTGTCCTGGTTTCGGCTGGGATAGAGTTAATTTCTTTCCTAGTAGCTGGCACAGTGCTGTGTTTTGGATTTAGGAAGAGAATAATGTTGATAAAACACTGATCTTTTAGCTGAGCAATGTTTACACTAAGTCAAGGAATTTTCAGCTCCTCACACTACCCCACCAGTGAGAAGGCTGGGGGTGCACAAGGTGCTGGGAGGAGACACAGCCAGCACAGCTGACCCAACCTGGCCAAAAGGATATTCCATACCATATGATGTCATGCTCAGTATATAAACTAGGGGGAAAAGCTGGCCAGGGGCCGCTGCTCAGGAACTTGGCTAGGCATCAGTCGGCAGGTGGTGAGCTATTAAATTGTGCATCACTTGTTTTGTACATTCTAATTATTTTATCTTTATTATTATTATCATCATTATAATTATTTACCATTCTTTTTCTGTCCTACTAAATTGTCTTTATCTCAACCCAAGAATTTTACTTTTTTTTTTTTTCCCTATCCCACTGGTGGGGAGTGAGCGAGCAACTGTGTGGTGTTTAGCTGCCTGCTGGGTTAAACCATAACAAACGTCTAAAGGGAAAAAATACGGAAAATATGAAGAAAAATATTTGAAAAATACACAGCGAAAATTACATCAAACAATTTCTCTATGTCGCTTTTTAATTGCATGACAATTCAGGCTTCTGAGGTACTTTAGAATGGACTACTACTTCATTTGAGGCCAATATGAATAATTCTGTTTCACATAATTGATTGAATATATTCTGAATTGTGCTTAAACCTTTCACCTGTCATCAAACTTCCACCCAAGATTCTCTAAAAAAGATGATGAATCTGTATAGATGTTCTCTGACTTGTTCTCTGATTTTAAGATGCATTTGAATGCCATTCAGGAGAATATGGCTCTTTGCAAATTCAGGATCATACAGATTTCACTATATTTTATGTTACAAAACTTTAGTCATCTCAGATAGTTTAGACTAAGATATGCTCTCCAAACAGAATTTCAAGTAAGTATACCTTTTTAACATACATTGTATATAGAAAGTTACACAAGGAAATGCTGATGTATGCTGTGTAATTTAACTCAAAGAATAATATTTAATGTACATTTAGTGATCCCTTCTTATCTAGCCCAGTCTCAGAAACACTGGAATGTTTTAACCATCATGTAATTAGCATCACAAATAGCCACAGAGAAGTTGGTTTGGACCGGAAAGTTGAATTTTCTGAACTTGGGATGCTCACTTGGGGGTAGCTAGAATACCTTACTGTCTGGGACTGAGAGTCTCAGACCTGTTCCTTTTGTCAAGGATTATACATTATATATCATTCACCAGATGTACTAGGACATGTTCTTGTAACTCTGTATATTAATGTCCTTTGTGTGGTAATATATTTTTTAAATATACTTTAAAGGAACACTGATATTAAAGTATTTCCATTATTTGATACCTTTTAAAATGCATTGCTACTACTGTTTTTGTCTCCAGCATTAATTAAATTTTCACTACACAGTAGTTCTCCATCAGTAAAAGCATACCTCCCTTTGCTAGCTATATGCTAGCTCTTATTAGTTGTTATGTCATGCTAGCATTTCTTCCTTCTTTAGTTTCCTTTTTTGCCTGCAGCACTGATTTTCATAGGTATGGTCTCCTGGATTTTCTGGTTCCATTTGATTTATTCTCACTGATTAATTTCCAGCTGTTTCCATATTTCATATGTCATTGGTATTTTTGATAGCTGCCTTCAGATCTTACATTTTTTATTCTTTTTCTTACAGGTGCCTCTTTGCTAGATACTGGTATGCTTTTTTTTCCCTTCCTTTTGCAACTATTTCATCCCAGATCTAGAGAACAGATCTTTGAAATACAGGCATTTTTTAAATTACCCTTAGAATTTAGTTAAAACATAGAAAAATATACAAGAATTTTGTTTCCTTTCTCCAAAATCTCTATAAAAATTTCATTTTTTTAATGATATCAAGCTCAGTCTATATGTGATAATTTTTATCTAATAGCTTTTAAATATCATAAAGAGGGTTTTTCATAAGGATTTAATGTAAATCCTATATATTTTTTAACACACTTTATCTTAAATTCACACCATATCAATGTAGAAAACATTGCAATTGATGTTACACTGAAATGGACTGGGGTGTTTTCTTAAGAAACATAATTTAAAATTTAAATTAGTGTTTTAACATTCTATACTGGCACCTGACTCTCTATGAAAATCAAAATTAAATCAATGATATCAAAAATATTTCCCTGATTTTCTGCAAGAATTTAGCTCTGAATTTGTATCAGTGTTTATCTCTTTATATTTTAGGAACTGGGCTGCAATCTTCAACCATTGTTAAATCCAAAACTACTCTATTGCCATAGAAACAAAACAAAACAACAACAACAAAAACTGGCAGTAGTTTTAAAATATTACTGTTTATACCTGCTCTGAAACAGTCAGATGACCCAGTGCTTGAAACCCCACTAGCTGCTTGGCGTTATAACCTCTCACATATATGTTAATTTTCCATGTGTTTATCTTTTACAGTGAACAAAAATAAGGCTCACTTTTCTTAATCTGCTACAGATTCTGGACTATGGTGGGAAATAAGGTAGAAAGTGACCTGAAAATTTGAAGGCAGAGAGAAGATAAGTTATGAAACTGTGAATAAAACAGAGGGGGAAAAGAGCCATAATAGTGTCTTTATAGCCTGCAAAAACCCAAGCATTAAAAACTCACCTATAATTACATACAGAGAGGAAGAAGACGAAAAAAACAGGACTGCTGTCAGAAGACCTCTACAAACAGGGTGGTACTTCCATTGTTTGAATCCTTTTTCTTCTGCATTCATATTTCAGTGCTGTGACACAAATAAGGTTGCAGTAATTTAACAAGACACCACACCCAACCTGAGCCAAACATTTAGGTTGACTTTTCACAAAATTTCTAAACAGGAATCACTTCTTGCTGTCACTGGAAGGAAGAGTTCTGCATCCTCCACTTCCAAAGATTACACCAGCTCTAGTGCTCAGCTGATCCCTTTTTCAGTTGTTTCAGTGCCATAAACTACCAGAAAGAAAGTATAATAACAATTGGTTTATTTTGGAATTACTTAGCTGGGTCATTTTTTACTACAGGGTCAGATAAGCACAATCATCTGATCAGCAAAGCCAACAGGAGAAGAGAAGGAAGGGTAGTGTGAGCCATTGTAACAGCTTAGCCATCTTAGAGATGTTTACATTCCTGCTTCCATAGAAATAGCAGCAGCTTTAAATCAAGTGATGATTCAAAAGCTTATTGTGTATGTATGTCAACCACTGAGTTACAAGGAACAATGTTTCTCAGTCTGCAGCCTCCCCAATTATCATGTCACTGTGTCAGTGTGGCACTGTCTTACCCTGATGTCACCTCCACCAGTTCCTCTCTGGGTGAAGGCTAGCAGGTGGGTTGTACCTATGTCCTGAATTATGATAATCATGCCAGTTAGAGCCCTTAAATTAATTCTTTTGTCTGATAACCATTAAAGAGGACTATGTAAGAAGAATGTACTAAAAGTATATTGGCAGATATAAGTGTAATAGGCCTATAGAAAGAAAAGATAAAAGATAAATTTTATGCAGGTCAGGTCTAAGGTTTTGATTGTGTCTCCACATTGTGAAATTGTAAAGGGGGAGAAAAATTCCTCCCCAACACTGCAATGGGAGAATGTTAAGCCAATTTAAGCAATATTCTTCAATTGCTCAGTCTTTGAATACAGGGTGAATCAAGCAATCAATGGGAGTTTGGAATGAATGCACCTCTTCACACAAAATCTGAATGAACAGGACACTTCAGATGCTTGAAATACAATCAGATGAGCAAGACTTACCAAGCTGTGATTCTACAGGCTTTTCTTGAAGGCAGCACTAGCTTGTGTCCTTTGCACCAGACTTTGTCTCACCTATACATCACCTTCATTCTTGCATCATTATAGCTATTCAAGAAACTGTTCAGTAAACAGGATCAGAAAATTCATAATACTGAAAAATATCCCTTAATTTCTGAGTGTGGGTCACTTTCAACTAAATCTGGTGTGCTGGCACAAAAAAAAAAAAAAAAAAAAGATATTGTATAATCCAGTGGAAAGAAGACTTTTAAAATATAATATCCTCATGTCATAGAGAAACTTCAAGACTTCACTGGACTGGAATCTTTGTTTGGTTCTTCCAGCATTACTGCAAATCCTGTCAAACACAACAGAGCTAACAAGTAACAAGTTAGTTTTCCTGTAGAATTCACTTGCATTTATGGGGGGTTTTCTTATCAGTTGTGAAATACTTCATTTATCTTTAGCTCTCTAAAATTTAGGTATGTGTGTTCTAATAGAAACAACCATTCTTTATCTAAAGAAAAATTGATGGTGTTTGTGAAACCTTGTCTTGTATTGGGTCTGGCTGAGATGGAGTTAATTTTTCCCCACAACAGTCCTCATAGTGCTGTGCTTTGTATTGGTAGCTAGAAAGGTGTTGATAACACATCAGTGTTTTGGCTGCTGCTGAACAGTGTCAACACAGCATCCAGACTGTCTCTCTGCAACACACACACACACACACACACACACACCCACTGCACCAGTAGGCTGGGGGTGGGGAAGATCTTGGGAAGGGACATAGCCAGGGCAGCTGATGTAAACTGACCAAAGAGATATTCCATACCATATGATGTCTGGTCAGCAATAAGAGTGGAGAGAAAAGAGAAGGAAGGAGAGGCATTCGTTGTTTACATTTGTCTTCTGGAGCAACCACCACGTGTACTGAAGCCCTGCTTCCTGGGAAGTGACTGGACATCTCCTGCTGATAGGAAGTAGAGAATAAAATTTTCTGTTTTCATTTGCTTTTGCACACAACCTTTGCATTTGCTTTATTACAGTGTCCTTATCTTGACCCACAAGCCCATTTGTTATATTCTCTCTCCCCTGTCCAGTTGAGGATAGGGAGTGATGGAGCAGCTTTGGTGGGCACCTGGCATCTAGTCAAGGTCAAACCACCACGTCTTTATCTTAAAATCCTCCTATTCTCAAATATACTAGGTCTCTATTTGCATAATTTTTATCTGTCAGTTTTCCATCAACTAAATGACCATTCATTATGTTTTATTATTTTTCTGTATTTAACTGGTGTCAGAATTGATGTTACCCAAAAGTAAACTAATCTGAGGAAGTCATATCTTTTTGTTAAGCCATCTGAAGTTCCTAATTCACTCACATTATGTCTTCTGTTAGTTTATGTAACACAGGGACATTAGAGCTAGCAAAGATCTATTAGATAGAGTACTAGGTTCAGTCTTACAGTAGCCCTTAAGTCTATCCCAAATTTAATGCTATGCACACAAGATAATAATTACTTTTTCTTTTAAATAAGAAAATAGAGATACTCTGTGACTTAAATATTTGATGAGTCAATACCTTTCACTTACATTTTGCCCAATTAAAACTTAGTGTCAACATAGCTTCTAGTACCTAAAATTAATAGCTGGCAAGGCTCAAAGAATGTGAAGTGGAACTCAAGGTACAGCGGCCTAGCCTTACACACATTTTTAAAATTGATGATTGTTTTTGGTTTAGGAGCTTTGTTATCATATTTAGAAGTTTTTAAATGAACATTTGCCTAGATAACACCTAAAAGGCAGAGAAATGCTTATTCAATCCCATTTAAGTAATAGGGAACAAGATGATCAGAAAGAAAGGAAGTTGAAAAAGTTCCTATTAGGAATTTCTTCGAGAGAAGGGAGTGAATATAAATCTTTTCATTCTTACACATGTGCCCTGGACAATGAGACATCTCTTACAATTTTTGTATCTTTCAATTACATTGAAAGTATAGCTCAGGTCAGAAGGGAACTCAGGAGGTCTCCAGTCTAATCTCCTGATCACAGCAGGAAGACTTCTGAGGTCAGACCTCCAGTTGCTCAGGGTTTTTTTCCAGCTGGGTCTTGAAAACCTCCAAGGATGGAGATTGCACAGCATCTCTGGGCAAACTGCTCCACTGCTGGGGTGTTCTCAGGGATAAAAGTCTTTCCTTTATATCCAGACTGAACACCTCTTTCCTGAGTTTATGTTCATTGTGTCTCCAGCCTGCCTAGGTCTCTCTGAACAGCAGCCTTGCCTGTGAGTATATTTACATCCCCCTTGTACCCCTCAATAATTATCTGTATTATAGATACATATCATCCCAGTCAGGCTGAAGCTGGGTTTATGTTTCCAATGTGCATAATTTTCATATGTTTCAGGTGTTTCAGACAATATGAGTAAAGAGCTTTCTCTAACCTGAGAAATTGTCAAATCTCTCTCTGTTAGTATCACCACCACCTTTCCCTTGAATGACAACTTCCCTGTCAATTGTGTTAAGATTTAATTTATTTTTTCTTTATCCTTAGATTCCTTTAACAGGGTGACAATTTCAAAGTTGGAGGACTTATGCAGGAACCCAGTATAAAAAGATGGTTTTGACTTTCTGAATTAATCAGCTCTCTTCCACCTCTTTTTGGGCCAACTTGTAAGGTTTGTAAAGCTCTAATTAGGATATGACTTCAAATTTCACCTCAATTACTGTTTGGCAACACTTCTTTCTCTCTTGTATATTTACACAAATTATAAAGCCTTAGCTCAGCAAAACTCTTTTGTTCATCCCCCAGCTAAGGGAAGGTCATGTTTGCAATTTTTCCTCCATGCTTTAAACTCAGAGGTTAAAATATGATGTTTAAATGGTGACAGAGAAGTCTCAATGAAGAAATTGGGGTCTTTGACCTCAATCTCTGTCGCTTGGAGTGAAAGGGGGGAGAATCATTCTGTGTTTGTTAGCTGAACTACAGTAACCTGCACCTGACAATGTAACCTATTACATTTTGAGCATTTTCAGATCTGATCAAAAGCATCAAAGTCTCTGTAAATAACACATTGCAGTAAATTGTCTCTCATTTAGAACTAAAACCAGAAAAACAACTATTTAATTACAAAATTAAGTATATAGACTGTGAGAAATTATATATAATGCATATTTTTAATAATTTAATTTCCCTCATCCTGGATAAGTCTAATTGTATTTCCATATTAGATTTGGGTTTAGCTTGTATGCAGTATTAGGAGATCAGGCAGGGTAGTTACTGATATCAGAGGAGTAGGCAAGTTTAGAACAAGGTGAGAGGATGAAATGATTACATGGAAGTCAGAAGTGAAATAAAAGTAAAAATTGATGACTTGAAAATCATTTAAAATCCCATTAAAAGTCTGGAAAGGGTTTGGCTCTTCTGATGCTATTGTTCAGCAAAAATTAGTATTTGTTGTCTAAAGTGTAGATAGTGGAAACACTGAAGTAAATTCATAACCCTAAGACAAGTTCTCTTGCTAAGATACTAAATTATGTATTTCTAGAAAGAAAATTCCATAATCCATGCCTTAATTTGCAGCCTAAGTCAATAAACTGTGAATCAGAAAAAGGAGAGGAAGGACAGGCATTTATTAATAGCTAACTTTACTTCCAAATACACTAAAATATATTGAAATAAATACTATTGTGTCTAGTGACGTAATTTTTATTTTCTAGAAAAAATGTTAAATATTATTATTTCAGCAAATAGCTTCAGAATTTTTGGAATCCTGGGTTTAGACAGATTTCCTTTACAAGCTTTCATGAGCCCTCTAAAATCAAGTTTGGCTGCCAAGTTAGACAAATGGTAACTCCTATAGAAAATTAATGACTTCTTGAAATTCTGCTGTGTCTCAGTAAGAAGTAAAGGTAAATCTGTAAAAAAGACAATTACTTAATCTGCTTTCTTTTGTGCAGCTTTTCTCAGTAAGGTCAAAATTAAACACATATTATGGTACAATAAGAAGTCATATTTGATCACTACTAAATTGTGCTTCAAGGTTTTCTGTAGCTCCAGTTGAGTTGAGAGTTTGTACATATATGGAAGGGCTGTTTTCTTAATTCTAGCATCTTTTCAAAGTTACAACCAAAGTTATTTGTTACATGTCTCCTTACAGGGAATCCAAGTTTCTCCCTTTTTGTTTCCAACAGTTCATTCATGTTTCCTGCACAGCTCAGAGGTCAATAGTTTATGAGACAAGAAAGAACAACAAGAAGGTTAAGACTTGTTGGAGGAGGGCACCTTAAGAAAGTTCTGTTGCTGAAGTAACTGGAAACTCAATACCACAAGCAAAAAGTCTCTGTTTTTTCTGTTGTACACCTATTGGTTGTAAAAATTAATATTTTTCATTCTGTTTCCAAATTAAAACTTGTTCAAAGTATTGATATATTAGGAATAATATTCTTCTTGCGTCTTAAAAAAATGCTTTCACTGTTCTGTTTGTCTCCTTTGCTTTTATAAAAGAGGTATGTTGAACTTTCAGTGTCTTTATGCTCTCTTGAAAATAGAGCTTTTGGAGTTGTCCTCTTAAAAAAAATCTAAAACCAGTGCATGGCAATTTTTTATTTTCTAGCTTCAAGAATAATTAACAAATAAACTGCATGAACACATGCTTCTTTTGCTCAAAAATTCATTAATAATTCAGTCACATATTCTGCAAGGTTATACCTGGGACTTGCAAAATGTGGTATCATGGGTTTTATTTAACAAATGAAAACAGAGGGGGGTCACAGTTCAAATAAAGTTAGACAAATATTAATATGATCAGCATTTGTTTCAACGTACTCTTTTTCAAGGAAGAGAGAAGTAGAAAGGACAACATACAGAGAAGTAGAATAGAGTTGAAGAAGAATAAAATAGGAAAAGTAGGCAAATTTTTAAAACAATGTACAGGTTTTGAGAGAGAAGGGAAGTGGAGAAAATTAGGTGGAAGAACATAAAAACACAGAATGCAGAGAAGTTATGCAACATATGGGAAAATATGTGAGAAGGAAGAAAGGAAGTGTGAAAGGCAGAAAAGCAGGAAAGGGGAAATTGTATAAGACTAGAGTGGTGGAAGAGATATATAAAAACTATCAGAAATATATATAAAAAAAAAAAGAGATCTTTTACTTCTAAACTTTACACTGTATAAGACTTTTTTTTTTTTTCCCAGTCAAAATTCCCTATAATTAAAAAAATCCACTTTTTTTTTTCCAACTTTCTTTTTCCATTTCCTAGGAGTACTGCCATGGTTCATCTAACTAAGTATGTTAGTTACTGAGGATAGTAATATGTTTTAGAAGGTATGATAATATTCCCTTCCCTCTCCTAAAAGACAAAAAGAAAATAATCTTTCCTTTATTACAGGCAACAAAATAGGAGATACAAGTCCATACTGTTTGATGCAGGAATCATTCAAGATATAAAATTCAAATTCACCAGTCCACATCCCAGGGTTGAGCTGTGGCAGGATTTTACTTTAGCTCTTCTATTAGAGAATAGAAATAAGAGTACAATTTGAAATTCAGCATCCTAGGGCATTTCATAGAATCATAGAATCATAGAATGGATTGAGTTGAAAGGGACCTTAAAGATCATCTAGTTCCAAACCCCCACCGTGGTCAGGGACACCTTCCACTAGACCAGGTTGCTCAAAGCCCCGTCCAACCTGGCCTTGAACACTTCCAGGGAGGGGCCATCCACAGCTTCTCTGGACAACCTGTTCCAGTGCCTCACCGCCCTTCCCATGAAGAACTTCTTCCGTATATCTAATCTAAGTCTACCTTCTTTCAGTTTAAAGTCATTACCCTTTGTCCTATCACTACATGCCCTTGTAAATAGTCCCTATCCACCTTTGTTTTTTTGCAATATGGGTTTATCAGAGATACTGCTAGATTAATCTAAGAAGGTGTTTTTTGATAAGACAATAAAATTCTAATCTAAGATCTCAAAAAATACTCATTTACCTGGACTTAAAGACTGTACCATATTGGCACAAAACATGTAACAGATCGCAAGGATTCACAAAATTCATAAGAGGTAACATTAAGAAGGAAAGTTACAGGTTGCTGTAAAATCCTTAAGAATCTTTCTTGCTTAATATGTTTTATTTATGACTATGATACAAATATGACTATGATACAAATATGATGAAGTTTGATCAGTCAGGAAACAACTGCAAGAAAGGTTTTTTTCCAGTGCAGAAGAAGCCTGGGATATCATCAAGGAAAAACAGTGTAAGAGAAAATCTTGAAATGCAATAAGATCAAGATTAATTTCAACAGTACAAAACAATTCTGTGGAATAACAAAAAAAAATCTATAAACTAGGAACTAATTATCTGGAAAGGACCAGAGAAGAAAAAGGCGTGGGCTTGCTAGCTGAGTACAACATGGCTATAAAACATTAACATGACACATGGAAGGATAGTCAAATATGTTTGTAAGTTGCTATATTAATTTTCATGGACACAGAAAGTGGTTTAGTGTCATTGTATGAAGTGCTATAGGAGACTTCATCTGGACTATTATGCATAGTACTGATCATCCAAGACAGATGATCAAGGAAGTTGATTTTACAGAACTGTTAAGCAAAGGGTTGTATTGCATGAGAGCAAAGTACCTGCACACCCATAAAAAGACCCTGAAGAAAATTAGACCAGGAATCAGCTAATTGAATATTGTGACAGTGGAAGAAAGTCTTGTATTTTCAACAAGGTTAACAGAGCTTTAATATTTAAAGATTAAACTGCAAAATCTTATGATAAACAAACATATATAAGAAGATACTTGATCTAAAGAGGAAATGGAAGCAACAAATTGAAGGGTCACCTCCAGTACTATGCTCTTGTTTTCTCAACAATTTCATACCAGGCTCTCCTTCAATTTTTTTTATTACTAAGAAAATTTTATTGACATTAACTCTGAAACATCATCTCATTCCTATATTTCTTGTATTTATTTTATAAATAAAGCTAGTGTGTTATTGAAGGGTATAGCTCTGCATCATAATTCTATCTATTTTCCAAGGTATGTTTTAAATTAAAGTTCCCTTTCCTTAAACACTCTATCATTGAATCTGAACCTTCTCTATTAATTCCATCTTTCAATTTCTGTTATATGTCATTCTCTGTTACAAAGAAGTTCAGACTTCCCAAGAGTATGGTAAATATGAATAATTTTCCATGTTAAAACCAATGTAATTTAAACTAACTGAATTTTCTGTCTTCCTTTTGTGATGTATGAAGTATATTTCAAATCTCACTAAGGAAATCAGCATTTATCTAGTTCATGACATTTTTAAATTATAATTGTTCTTCATGCTAATTCATTTTCTCAAAACCTTGCTATGTTTATACACTCTTAAATGTCATGATGAAAATATTAACATCATAGGCATTTTTATTCATTATTTCATGTAAGCATTCACATGGGGATTATTGAACGCAGTGAAACACATCCATTTGTGTCTATTCAAAGTGTTAGGAATGTGTCTGAAATGAATTAAAGAACTTCAATATTGCAGTCTTAACCTGAGTAGTATTATATTTACTGGATGAAATATTCATAAACTTTATGCTTCAAATTATATTTAACATTGCAAATTAAATACAGCAGTTAAAAATTGTCAAACAGATCATTTCTGAATGCAAGTTAACTGTTGTTCCTTACCAGCGTCACTCTAAAACACAGAGAATGAGTCCAATAAATATTGCTGTTCTCAATCAAAAGTCAATCTTACTCTATTTTTATTGATTAATTCCTGACCCATGCCTGTGTTTCCAGTATTCAGATTAAATTGAATGTCCCTCTTATCTAATAAATTAATATTGCTTATACAAAATTACCTAAATGCACTTGGATATAGTGAATATTAGTCTGATAACCTTCACTTACCAACCATCTAAGATGTTCTTTTTCACCTGTCAAAGTAGATTAGACTATAAGAAGATAAAACAAATTAATTTCTCTTTCAGGAGTTGCAACTCCTCCATTGACTCCTCCAAAGCAAATCTTATAGAGACTGAATGAATATACACAGTTAACAAATAATGTCATAGAAATCATTGTTTCAAACTTTCTCTTGCATTGATATAATGCACTATGAAGTAACATTTGTTCAGGTAGCTAAAGCGGATTTTTCATATAATCAGAATCATAGAATGTGTTGGAAGGGACACCTTCCACTATATCATATTGCTGAAAGCCCCGTCCAACCTGGCCTTGAACACTTCCAGGAAGGGTGCATCCACAGCTTCTCTGGGCAACCTGTTCCAGTGCCTCACCACCCTCACAGTAAAGAATTTCTTCCTAATATCTAATCTAAATCTACCCTCTTTCAGTTTAAAACAATTACCCCTTGTCCTATCACTTCAATCCCTGACAAAGAGTCCCTCCCCATCTTTCCTGTAGGCTCCCTTTAAGTACTGGAAGGCCGCTATAAGGTCTTCCTGGAGACTTCTCTTGGCTGAACAATCCTAATTCTCTCAACCTGTCCTCACAGGGGAGGTGCTCCAGCTCCCTGATCATCTTTGTGGCCCTCCTCTGGACCTGCTCAACCAGGTCCATGTCCTTCTTATGTTGGGGGCCCCAGAGCTGGACACGGTACTCCAGGTGGAGTCTCATGAGAGTGGAGAAGAGCAGGAGAATCACCTCCCTTGTCCTTTTGGCCACACTTCTCTTAATACAGCCCAGGATACAGCTGGCTTTCTGGGCTGTGAGCGCACATTGCTGGCTCACAGTCAGTTTTCCATCCACTAATACTCCCAAGTCCTTCTCCACAGGGCTGTTCCCAATCTACTCATTGCGCAGCCTGTATTTGTGCTTGGGATTGCCCTGACCCATGTGCAGGACCTTGCACTTGGCCTTTTTGAACTTCATGAGGTTTGCACAGGCTCATGTCTCAAGCCTGTCCAGATCCTTCTGGATGGCACATCCCTTCCCTCCAGCGTGTTGACTGCACCGCACAGTTTGGTGTCACTGGCAGACTTGCTGAGGGTGCACTCAATCCCACTGTCCATGTTACCAACAAAGATGTTAAACAACACTGGTCCCAGTACAAATCCCTGAGGAACGCCACTTGTCACTGCTCTGCATTTGGACATTGAGCTGTTGACTGCAACTCTTTGAGTGCAAGCATCCAGCCAATTCCTTATCCGCCAAGTGGGTCCATCCATCAAATCCCTGTCCCTCCAATTTAGACACAAGGATGTCGTGAGGGACAGTGTCAAATGCTTTATACAAGTCCAGGTAGATGACGTCAGCTGCTCTTCCCTTATCCACCAACACTGTAACCCTGTCGTAGAATGCCACCAAATTTGTCAGGCATGATTTGCCCTTAGTGAAGCCATGTTGGCTGTCACCAATCACCTCCTTATTTTCCATGTGCCCTAGCATAGTTTCCAGGAGGATCTGCTCCATGATCTTGCCAGGCACAGATGTGTGACTGACGGGTCTGTAGTTCCCTGGATCTTCCTTTTTCCCCTTTTTAAAAATGTGGGTTATGTTTCCCCTTTTTCAGCCAGCAGGAACTTCACCAGGTGACGGTTCCACTGAGATATGAACTCAAATCACTTTTACTGGACAGAAAGCAGGAAGGAGACAACAAAGAGATCAAAGGAACAAAGTACATTACTAAAGTCATAAATGTCCTGAGTGAGAAGACGGATACTCAAGGAGGGGCAGCCCTGGTAGAATTCCAGGTTCACAATGCACAACACGAATTAAGTTAATGATATGGACAATATCTGGATGTCAAATCAGATGACAAGGAGACAGAAAGCATTTTCCACATTTAAGAACAAAGAACAAAAAAGTTTTAATGAGATTATGATTAGTTTGTGGTTCTTGTCTACAGGGGTGAAAATCATATTCTTTAATGTGTTTAACTGCTGATCATACAGGAGACAGCTTTATGTGGCTTTACTGTTATCTTTTTCATAGACAAGACTGCTGTTAGCTTTGTGGAAGACAACAGTCTCATAAAAAGCTGTTACACTGTCCCAATGGCTATTATTGACTACTAGAATATTTAAGTTAGAAGGAAAGTCTCAGTGACTTCTCATTAACTACCACTAACTTAAAGTATTAAAAAAATACTAATGAAGGCCTATTCTAGCTATATTATAGAAATCTGTTTCTTAATATGAGTTGGGGGTCCTCAGTCTGGAAGTCTTTATATTCTCTTGGAGAGGATGAAGCAAGCCAGTTGTATTGAGAAAGGAATATTTCTCTTCCTTGCTCAATCAATTTTGCTTAAGCATGAGCAAAAAATAGAATTGTTCATTGTACAATGAATATTTGATAGGCAGTTCTACTTTTACTGAGTCCTAAGTGGAAATGAACTAGTGAGGAAGGAAATTATCAGATTTTACATATCTAAATTATGTCACAAAAGTAACCCTTTCTGCACAACCCAATTGATCTAAGTTTGAGGAAAAAAAAAATTTAATGAGCTTGAGAACTGTCTGAAACATGTGAACATTATGGAAAATCTTAAGTTTATACCTAGAATTTCACAGTAATTTGCTACTTTATTCCAAAAATAATTACATTGGCATAACCAAAGTTGTATTTTTTAAATAGACTAAAAGTTAATAATAAAACTCAGTTACTATGCAGAGGGTGCCATTTTACTAACTAATGCGGTGTTAGGAATTGGACAAGCCAGTATATTTCCTATGGCAATAGATGAAGAAGTGGAAACTTTTCTTCTGTGTATTCAAATTCATCATTCCCTCTGAGTGCCATAAAATGCTTTATGTTTTTTTTGAGAATTAAAACTCCTGGCTCGATTGCCACAAGTGGTTTGTTTGTTTGATTGGTTGTTTTTCATATTAAAATGTCTTTGCAGAATGACAGAAAGATATAACAAGAATTTTTGTATTAACAAAGAGGAACAAAATACATGACAGCATCATATGAAACCAAATGAATTGCCATCCATAGAGAAAACCTGATGTGTTCTTTAATCACAGTAAAGGTATTTTTTTCCAACTTCCTTTCGCATAAACTCAAAATGAATACATATTTATAGTGTATAGTGTGACTAATTTAAGTAACACTGTGTATAGGTTTTTATGAGGAAAAGGATTATAATATTCCTTCCCCAGTATATATTTTTATTTGAAAAAAATAACTCAAATGTTTGCCCTTTCAATTTATCTTATATTGTATTTTACAGTATATGTTATTCCAATATGAAATTCACTTCCAGTATGACTCAGAATCATATTAACCATGTTTGTTCTCTGTTTTGAATGGATGTTGGGGTGAAAATTTAAATGAAGTCTGAGAAATTAGTTCTTTCCACGTTCAATATGTGTAAAATATTCAAGGATATAATTTTATTGTTAACAGGAGACTTGTCTGCATATATTCAATGTCATGAGGTAAGAATGATTTCCCTGATATAACTAAATAATTCTCAAAATAGATGTGTGAATAAATCTCTGGATCATGCAAGAGAAAGTAAAAGATCATGGAGAGATCACTGCATCAACAGTAACATGTGGGGACTAACAATAAAATCTAGTTACCACAAATGATGGCTCAAGATAATATTACCTTCCAGATGGAGATTACCTCTGTCTAGCTAAAATAGGGTAATTAAAAATGTTCCTCTTTATTAATGAATAAGGCCTTCTTCACAGTGTTTTCAAATATATCATATCTTAAAATTGTTAATACAGTTGAAGATTTGGAAATTACAATGAATATTTTTCTACTGACACCCATAAATCCAATATTGGTTTATGTATATTGCAACAGAGTAGAAACGTATATGCTACCAGTTACAGGGTTCAGCATGGAAGTTTAAAATGGAGGACTCCATCTTAAAAATTCCTTAAACTTTTCTAATATATTGCCAAGAATATGCTTAACGTTTTTTGGAGCTCTTTTTTCTCAAATTCAAATGACTAGGAATAATAATAATGAAATAGAATATATTTAATCGTTTGTGGAGCTTTTTTACCTCAAAATCAAATGACTAGGAATAATAATAATGGAACTGGTTAAAACTTTTCAGCTGTATTATTTTTCCACTGAAATTAATCAAAGTGTCCAACTTATATTTGTCCACATGAAGCTTGTTTTAATAAGACTATATATTTATATTTTTAAATATTATTTAGTTGACAATTTTATTTTTAGTTTCAAACATTCAATTGCAAAATTTTGTTGTAAATAAACTACTCCTATTAATGCAAATTGAAATATAATAAAAATATTTTCAGCAATGTTGAAATCACCAAAACATTTTAAAATTAACATTATTGAATTTGAATTTAATTTATTTGAATTTGAGTTATTATTTTCTATTATGGACCCCCACAGTAATACAAAAAATCAGAATTACAAACAATTTGAAGGAGTAGGAAAAAGGACTTTCGAAAAGCAACTGTGTATACTGTGAGAGATTTGCTGTACTATTCAAATTCTTCCTATACTTTCTTTAATAAGACAATAGATAGATTTTAGCTTATCTTGATCAACTATCAACATATTTTTTCATGAAACATATGACCAAAAGTGACAGGGTCTCCATGGTCAAACATAATAATAAACAGCTCTGTAGCAGTCATGAGTTTACATTGATCTCTAAGAAACTGTACAGTTCCTCTCACATCGCAAGCTACACATCATTTTCACAGCTTGCTGACCACTCAAACACATTAGCATAGGAGACAGACCCACAATATCTTGTACCATGCTATTGAAAGAGTAAAATATGTCAGAAATACATTAGAGACACTTTTTACATTTGTTTGGAGTTATTACTTAAAATTATTTCAATTCTTTTAGGAAGTAATGAATAATACAGATGGAGGAGAGTACTTCCAACAGTCCTTATTTATTCCACCCAGGAAAACCTTTTACCAATCCCAAACCAAGTTTATTTCTGGCTGAGTAAGCAAAATGCAGAAATGAAAGGGCCCAAAGAGTTTAATGCAATGTAATTCGGGTCCCTGATGTTCCACTTTAGAGATGAAGAAGCTATCATGCTTCAGGGTAAATGAAAACAAAAAGTAGAAAGAAGGGTTAATATTTGGCGAAATAAATTCTTAAATGTTATCTTAAATGCAAATAGTTGAATTCCTGAAGAACTCTAAAGAAATTCCATGCATACAACATAACTGTTTGCCTGTTGTGAAACTAAAATATTATGCATTTTTAAAATATGGTATTGTAATTTACAGTTTTACCCCTCAAAGAACAAGTTTAATATACCTTGATTGGTGTTTTAACATTGCTTAAATAGAAAATCACTTGTATAAAATCCATTATTTCTTATTTCCTATAGGAAAGGAATGTTAGTTGTCTTTTAATACTTAAGCGTTGAAAGCCATGGATGTACATGCAGGTAGCACTCCTAACGTATTTAAATAGATAAAATTAATGGCTTTATACTGACTAACTTCACATTTCATGACTGGAGATGGCTTCATTACTTACGAATGCCATGGGCATTAGATATCACTTGGAGACAGAAATTTGTTTAAACATTTTTATATGTTTTGAACATTGAGTGTTTTAATGATACCTTTTCTTGTAGTGAAACATCAGTAGTCATTTAGAGGACATTCAAGAGTGTGTCTGGGCAGAATTATCAAATTGAAATAGGATAGAACAGACTTTCTGTAATCCAGAATTAACCTGTCATGGGAAGTAATGTCACAGCCCCCTCTCCCTTACAGAGCTAATGCTCTGTGCACACATACCTAAAGTATCATACCATTTTGACTGGTATCATTGCAATTGTGAAATGCAGTCCTCTGATACATGGACACCTGTATCAATGTAGGAAAGCAGGACATCAGTGGATATAGATTCATAGTAGAACAACAGACTAGATCAGTGTCATTAACAAAAATGTGATCTTATTTTGATTTTTATCATTTTTTTATTTTTGATTATTTTATTATTATATTTTATATTTAGTTTAACTTAGTCTACCTTGAGTTTCCATAGGTTTAAAAAATTTCACGTTCAACCTCTATTTAATAATATAAATTATAAAATGTAATTATTGATTTTCTTCAACAACCCACTTTAGGAGAGCATTGTAGCAATTACTAAACTTACATAAAAGTCTGTTTTGATTTTGTAATCCCATTACAGGAGACATTCCTTCTTTACATTCTCATATCTATCATATTTCTTTGTGCATAATACAGTGTCACACTGTGCATTGAAAGATAATAGGTAAACTATAATTATATTTCAGAATTTAATTTTTGGCAACAAATGTTTCTTAGAGATACATTTTGTCATGCTGTTAAATATATCTGGATAAAATCCTTGGAAAACACTTAAGAGCAAAGCTGGTTAAACTTCCAAATGTTGGAATCAAAAGTAAAAAAGAAAACTGGAAGACAGTATGTTTCTTTTTATGGTATTCCTAAGTATAAAAGCAGCATGTCACATGTAGCTGTTGTCATAATCTTGCCATACCTCTGAGCAGGATGTATTGTAAACAGCAAACATAACACACATATTAGAAACAGTATCTGCATTTTATTGAAGAACATGAAGACAGTCTGCTGCAGGGCTACATAAGTGGTAATTTTCATGCCTGTTGCATTAAAAATAAAGTAATATGGTCACTAGAAAAAGTGATAGAGTCAGCTATTAAATTATATCCTCTTTAATCAGAATCAATTGCCATAACTATGATAATTGCCTGGTATATGTTGGCAAATATTGACTTTATTAATAGTAACCATTAAAAAACCACAAAACAAAATCCTTATCCAGTACTGTCTTGCACTTTGTGTAATAATGTTATCTGTACAAAGTAAGTATAAAGCAAATGTAAAATGCTACTGAAACAGTAAGTTAGTATTTTATGTTCACTTCTGAATAATTTGCCATAGTGCAACGCAAATGTCACAAGATAAAATATAAAGATGAACCAAAGCCAAATAGACAGATTCCAATTCTCCATAAACTCACTGTTACCAGCCCTCGCAATCTGTATGAACTGCATGCTAAAGCCTTCCCTCTACCAAAAGCCATAATACCTTAAAAGAAGCAAGTTTTAGAGGAAATGAATGACAACTCCTTCTGTTCTCCTGCAACACTGAGAGGGAGCCTGGGTTGGGCATACATCTGGAACCTGAATGACCCCAGCAGTATCAGTCTCAGCACTTCTTTCTAGCTGACTTCAGCCCATAACTGAGGACTTGGGTTGCCCACATTACTGCTTTTGATCCAGATACTCTTCCAGAAGCACAGGTGGCGATGGCATTCCTTTCTCATTTTTTTGCAATCTTTTCTACCCAGAAAGCGACACAAAGTTACTCTCATCAAGCTGTAGATTTAATTCTTTTTCTCTCTGTGCCACTAATTTCAGTATTTTTTGATGTTGCACTCCACTTACAGCCCTGGATGTTACATGCGTAAAGACAAAAGAAAAAAATCTCCCGATCTCATACTATTGTGTAGTTAATTGATTCAAACAAGGAGCACAGACAAATAAAAATGAAAAGTATGAAACATACCATAGATTGTTACAATTATTACAAATGTTAGGTGTCTGAGAATGAAAAATATATATAGCAGAATCATAGAACAGTTCAGGTCAGAAGGGATCTCCAGAAGTCATCATCTACTCTGATCCTCTGCTTAAAGAAAGTCTAATCAAACCAGGTTGCTCAGACTTCTGTCTTGAACACCCCCAAGGTTGGAGACACAACATCTCTAGGCCCCCTGTCCTAATATTTGACAGCCCTCAAGGTAAAATAAACAAACAAATGAAGAAGTAATTCCTAATATGTAATTAGAATTCCCCATGTTTTAGTTTGTGTCCATTGCTTTTTGTCGTATCACTTTGCACTTTGAGAAGCATCTGCTCTTACCCTGTCTGTGCTGAAGTAGTTGTTGTCAGTAATAAGGTCTAGTAATAAGCTATTTCTTCTCCTGGCTGAACAAGTACCTCTGTCTCTCAGCCTCTCCTTGTATGCCATGTGCTCCAGCTCCCTGACCATTTTGGTAGCCTTCCACTGGGCTCATTCTAGTACAGCAGTGTCTTTCTTCTGGTGGGGAGACCAAAACTCCCCCAAAACATTATGTGTATTTAATTAATTTAATAACTTGAATTCAGGGAACTAAAAATAATCTTGAAATGGCTTCAGTTTGTATTTGAAAAGTATAATGCTTCCAGCATTGTAGATGTCAAACTAATTTCACTGGCTGATTCATCTTCAATTTTGGCACAATCAGCAGATTGGCATCTTGAGCACTTAGAACTCGACCAGAATATGAAGAAAGAACAGCTTGTTAAGCAAAGAGAATTCAAGGGCAACCAAGCTCTGGTGAGGCAAGAAACATTTTAAAATGATACTGAACCTGCATGGATATCAATAGAGTGAGCTGAAAAAAACTAGAAAACCTGCTGAATCATCTCCATGTTATTATTTAGGTATGTGGAAAATAGTTTGTCCTTGTCATCAGCAGGTTCCTAGTCCTGGGTACAGTCAATTCACCACTAATTAAAAACTCTTTGAAATAAGCGCCAACATCAGTGGAATAATTTCGTTTCTTTCAGTGTTGTTTATATTTTAGCTAATCGATCTAACAGTACTGGACATATAAAAGACTGTAGGATAATAATGGGTTTATTATATATTGAAAAAGTGAAGTAGATCAACATTTTTTTTCTGGACAGCAATGAAAGCCTAGATCACCCAGTCAAACCAGAGCAGCTAAAGGTAGCAGGCAGATAACAGAATGGGAGACTTATAACAGAACCCCTGGGACACCTCAATACATGTTGGACATAGCACAGAAAGGTGAGTATACTAACTCTCAGTATATGTCATGATTCAAACCATTGTCAATCACTGCCTGAGAAAAATCACCTCCACTGACAATCTCTGGAAAAGGTCCAGGAATTCTGCTGTTGAATAGCTATAAAAGGTAGAACCTGAAAATATATATTGTTTTACTGGGGATTGCACTAAGTAATTTCTGTTCTTTCAAATAATTATTTTCTTCAGGAGGATTGCCCAAAAATAAGGTAGTGTATAGATGATTAAATAAGTGAAGTGTACTTTCAAAAGTCATACTGAGTTTAAAAAAATTAATCACATTTAAATTCTTTCTAGAATATTGTTAGTGTGAAATATCTTAACTAAACATTTTGTTACTTATTTAATCTGTAGTGAAATTATATGTTGAAATAGTAATAACATGACAGGGCAAGGTTTTTTGATACATAATTTTTCTTTTCAAGTATAAGAAAAGAGACAGTTAAACAAGTTAAATACTTTTGAACTGTGGGAGTAAAAGGAAGAATAAAAAAGGAAAACATGGTTCTACAGTCTTTGTAAAGAATAGGTCTGTGGAGCCAAGGTCTTGGACTCTAGATGCCATTAGTTTTGGAATGATATACCAGTTGAAATTGTTCAGTAAAAAGCTGCAGCAGGAAGAGGAGTATTCAGAAAAAGTTAAGTCACTCACCAAAAATTAAGTCTATCCACAAAACCCCCTAAATTCTATTGTGCATCTACAGATGTACAGACGTAGGAACCCTTTGAGAAGAAAGACCTTACACCTCTTCTATTGCTGACTGTGTTCTATCTCCAGATAAAAGAAATGTTCTTGGTGATAGGCAGAAAAATCCAAATAGGAGAGTCAATGAAACTGTATGGTTTGTCTCTTTTTGGCTTTAAATTCTAAAGCCAGGATTGTAGTTGACATTCAGGTAGTTCCAGATAGTTTTATTTTGTTCAGTGTTTACCAAGTGGGTAAAAAAAAAGGAAAATGACCCATAAGGGAAGGTTCTGTAGAAAAAAATCTGTGAAAACATACAAAGGTACTGCCTGACTCATAAAGGTCATTTAGATTCAAATGCTTTAAATAAATGGATTAACATAAATGGATTAGTTAGCCAAGTTTTACACACTACTTTGAAGATATGTAGGCATCATACTTTTCCTAAATGGCTTGCATAAGTCATGCAGAAAATATTTTTCTCTGGGTCAGTTAACTAATGAGATATGATTCCATTCTTGGTACCAGATAATTTTGATTTAGTTATTATATGAATTGTGTGTCCATATGTGCCTAAGTGCATGTGTGCTTGTGATGCTATATATTTATACAAATATTACAATTAATTTATTCTTAACATCTTTAGTTATTGGTATCTTGGTCTGCTAATGCTTTCTAACAGATAACACTACATAAATATTTAAATTAATAAGCACATGTTTAGTAATTGTAAGATTCATCTTTTATGATGCTTTCAATTATTATGAATCTGGAAATGTCCAAATCCTTGCACAGAGTAGAATGTTTTTATACTAGTCAAAGGTAATGTAATAATGTAATAAAAAGGATGAGATGCTTCAACAAAATTATAGATATGCCCAGAGAACTGATTTCTGAGTACCTCTATGTCTTCTGAAAGAAAGGAACAGAGTTCCTAAATTCCTAAGACTGAGACCAAAGGAGGAGTATTTGCAACCTCATGTCATGTAATTTCCATTTGGTAAACATTCCAAAACTAAATTCAGTTCTTAATTTTCTTAAAATATGTTCTTACAACCCTTTTTTTCAGCTTATTTGATCATTCTCTGTAGCAGAGCTTTCCAATAGCAAGAACATATTAAGTAGACAATCTTTAAGCGATGCATTCCCTGCGTATCCAATTTTCATTTCATGTTTTGTGTGCCATTGACTTTGACCTTGCAACTAGTGATCATAAATGCCACAGTCCTTTTTGACTGCATCATATTTCAGGGCATAATCTCTGAGAGCCTCTCTCAGAAGGACATTACCAGTGTATTATGGGCCATACTCTTATGCCTCTATTAGCCATAACAGAGAAGGGAGTGAAATCAGACCCTGGAGAATAGTTAAACCATTGTCTCATGCCAAGACAAGCCAGAGAGATTGTCCTAGTGAGCTGACACCTTGCATGTCCATAGATCTTTGGGATTCATGCAGAGGACAAGGCATCTAGGAGACAATAATGTGACACTCTGCAAGAATGCAAATGATGTTACATCAGTGACAACGGTTTGAAGGTTGACAAGTTATACCTTCATTCTAGTGCCTGAATTGAATCCATTCCTGCATAATACCCCTGTAGGGTTTTTTTAATTATATATTATTAGTGTGCCTCATTCTGATGATATGTTACAGAGATAAATCATCAGTGTGCTGCTGCTCTGATGAGCTGTTGCTTCAGCATGCCATTGAATCTGTCATGCAAATGATGTATTAATAAGGCATACCAATGGTGTGTTCTGCAAAAGATGGCACTGCCCAGCAAAAAAAAAAAAAAAAAAAAGTTTAAGAATGTATTCAATATGATGGCAGGATAAAAAGTCAGGCAGCACAAAGAATGTTAGGAAATGGTTTCCCAGCTACACTATAGAATCTTATTTTTCCAAACTATTTCTGGCATTATGTTTTTGCAGATCTAATTCACAGAAAAGAGGCAGGGGAAAACACTTCTGAAAAGTGCTATTTCAGTTGAGATAAGACAACCAGTATAAAACCAGCTGCTTGCATTTTATCAAATGAGAGGTTTTCATTTCACTGTACAAAGAACAGGGCAGGAGAGAAAGTACACAAACACATGAATTTAGTTCTATGATGCTGCTAAATGAAGGAGTAGAAAGCTGCTTTGATAGATATGAAACTTACATACATATTTAACTTTGTCCATGAGTGATAATCACAAAATCCAATCTGTTACTGTGACCTTAAAATTACATCCATGATATAAGTAATGCCATAAGAAATCTTATAAAAAATTATCACATCTTCACCCCAGTCCTTTATTTCAATCTAGATGGACTAGAAGAAAACATTGTAACTAAAAGAAATCTGTGATCTTTGTAAGCACTTTACTAAGTATTAAATTATGATGACAAATTGAAGGCCATAGAAATTTCCCAATATTAACTTGTCTTAGATTTTTACTTGAAAAAAAAAAATCTTTAAATATCATATACCTTTGAAATCTAAATATTTTTGAATAGTTTCCAACTGACCATACTAGTAGAATCATACCTCTATAGCAGTAAACCTCAGTTTAAAGAAATCGTAAATATTCCTCTAGAATTCTTGAAACTTAAATTTGAAGCATTTTTATCTGACTTGAGAAAACACTGTAGAAATTTCAACTAACCAAATTTTGTGTGAAAGAATATTTCAGTAGCCTTTAGATTTTGCAATTCACAGAGTTTTCCAACAAACAATGAAAAATTATTAACCTACATTGGACACAAATCTGGTATTTTGTCAAAAAGTATTATTATATAGGTGTATTACATTGTGGGAAAGAAACACCTGTTTTGGAGTACACATAATACAAGATTGAAAAATGGTGATAAGAATTGTTCATACCATAATTATAAAGTTAATGGTGTCAGAATGGTATTACATTATGTTGTTGCAAATACAATAAAATGTTTTCAAACTACCACCATTTTGAATGCATTTAGTAACACATATGTAAAAATATTTTTCAGTATTTTCTCAAGAGAATGTTGCTTGTTTTGTTCTGGTACTTACCTTCCCTCTTTCTTGTATCATTTATTGTGCTTATTTATTTATTTCTGTTTCAGTCAAGTTTGAGAATTTATAGAAAAGACAAAAGAATAGAAGTTTAACATGAAAAATCTGTGTCCAGCTGTTGTTATAGCTTCAAATTATATCTTTTCAGTGCAGCATCCAAACTAAATATACAGAAAGTTTAAAATATAAACAAGTAAAATAAAATAAATCCTTGACCCTAAACACAAATATTTTATAGTAATGCTTGCAAATTTTTTTGATTATTGAATTCATTTCTTTCTTTTCCGAAAGTTGAAGTGTGCTTTCCTAACAATATTAAACATTCTCTGTCTGAATGTTAAATACTTTTTTTTTTTAAGTTTGACCATTTTTAAGTTTTCTGTGAAGGAAAACATTATCAAATTAGAACAAAGAAGTAAAGCCTGAAGTAAAAAATGGTTCTGCCTGTCCATGGGCTAGAAAGCTCACTGGTGAATATTTAAGAACATAAACTACCTTTGCAATCTATGATCTCCCAAAAAGCTATCAATTCATAAGACTGTTTTTTTGAAATCATCCAAATCCTGGCATTTAGAAGAAACAGTGGTTTCTTCTAAAGATCTCTCCATCGTTTTACCTTTTTTTTATTTAGTAAAATTTAAAATATTTTGCCAACAGTATAGAAAAACAATATAAAGAAACTAGAATATGAATGACAGTTTCTTCCCAAAGTAAATATTTATTATTTCCTTCAGATCTAATACAGTAAACCAAAAGGAATAAGAATTATCGGAAAGACACCAGAATACCAGCACTAAGAATAGTTTAAAATTTAAAATGTAGAGAGAATCTGAAACTAGTTTTATAGGGAAATGGTCTTTTACAAATTAAAATGTAAATTTCCTACTTAAAGAGTATAAAAGCAGAATGCTTTGACAATTTTAAATTTGCTCTCAATTTTTTTACTGAGTTTTTAATCAAGAATAGTTTTCTGGGAATAATTTTGATTTCGACAATTCATTTACTGTCAGAAATATTTCAGTGAAAAATTTCCAATCAATCACTTCAGAAGCTCTCTTCTAAATGCTAACATCTAATTTCCCCATAATATAGTGTCCATCAAAAATGTGTCTGGTTTATCTCTTTATCTAAAAAGTGATAACTGTTTTGAAACAAAAGTTTCAAGATTAGATTAAGAAACTCTGAAAGATGATTTTCTCATTTTTTACAGCTTATAGACTCCATCCAAGATTTGGCTTGTTCTTGTTCTTGTGATCCCCAACCATGACATTTATGCATAAAAAAACTGCTGTCCATGGCATTGCCTCTTTACATCATTTCTGGCTAGATGTCTGCTTGATCTTCTTTCTACTTTCTGCAGGTTTATGTGGCAGTTTGGACACTTCCCATATGTAGATAGAATTATGCATCGAACCTGTTATCTTGCATGGGGTGTCTAAATATCAGGAAGCAGTGAGGGCAGGTGGCTTCACAAGGGTGCCAAGCTGGCAACCACGGGTGACAGCATGGCTGGTAGGGCAGGAACCTCACGGAGGTGGGATACAGTCCCACTGCTCCCCAGCAAAGAGACAGAGCAGGACTGGTGCCAGAAACCAGGGGCAGACTCAGCTCCAGGATGGCTGGGCAGGCCTGTGGGGACCATGCATTGGGCTGGTGTCCAGGTCAGCAGATGTACCCCTACAGTGTAGTCTAGGTGAGGGCCAAGGCTGAGGGCCTGAGCTCTAGCGGAGTTCCCACTGGAGCAAGAAAGGTCTTACGGAGGCCAATTCCAGACTTTCCTCACTGAAACCTTGTCCCAGGTCACTGTGCTCTGCAGCAGAGATGGTCTTCATCTTTTTTATAGTCAGGTGTTTTTTTATTCATCCAGTTCCATGGATAATTTTCTTAGTTATTATTGTTTACACAAAGTCTGCCTTTCAAAAACTCTCTCTATTGAAACTATAGCAGCAGTCCAGAGGATGACTGTCAGTCAGGTGGGGGTTCATTACTGATAACACGCTGTCTTCCTAGTCCCTAAGACCGACTTCCAAAAACTTCCTCTTCAGAAAAACCTCATGTCATTCTCATATCTCCCCTTTATGTACTAGAAAGGAGGAAAAATGTACAAAAATTCAAGTTTTAAACATTTTCTTTGTGCTGTAATCTTCTGAGTGACAGCTAAGGTTTTTCCACAACTGAATCCAGTGTGAATATTTCTTTTTTTTCCTATAAATTGGTCAAATGTGTACTTGAAGTATAATAACTAGTGTATAAACTTGCTTCAACTGTAACAGAAAGTAAAAAGAAATTTGTGAAAGTGTAGGTAGCTTCTCACCACCAGAAGTATTCCACATACTCATGGAGGCATTAAATATTTCTCCTGCTTTCTCACTCTTGAAGGCATTATGAGTAACTTAAGATTTTTTTCAGGAGATTTGCATTACAAAAAACACACAACTGTCCAGGAGAGAAAAAAGAAAATAGTTGTCAATAATATTTTAGGAAGTAATTAAAATATTGGGAATTGATGAGAGCAGTACATAAAAAAAGTCTTAAAAAAAGAGTTTAATTTGGAAAATACTGGCACAAAATTCTTTATATAGCTTAATCTCTGACACTTGACTCTTTTTTTTTTTTCTCATTGGTGCATTGGGAGACACATGGTGTCTGGCCAATATTCTATAGCAAAGGTCTTAGAAAATCAAGTCTCTCCACATTTTAAGACACCCTGCTCAGAGTCAGAAACCTAAATTCTGAAAGCCTCACTGCAAGCTAGTATCCATCAGGATCTTAGGGAGTCCAGCTGTGTTATGACTGTCCTATCTTTAGACAGCTTAGACATCAGGAGCGTTTCCCTGTAACTGACCGTGAAAGACACAGCTACCCAAATCAAAGGCATTTCTGAAGTGATAGATTAGCAGAAACCTTTTTCCAAGTTAAGTAAAGGTGGCCCGTCCACCTATGTCCAAATCAGTAACTGATTGTCCAAATCAGTAATTGATGTCCTTTTGCCAGAATAATTTAAAAAGTCAACAAATCAGGCCAACCCATGGAAACTTTCAGTTATGATTACCTTATATTTTCTAGAAGAACACTAGCCATTTGAAAAATTACAAGGATACTCACATTTTGCCATAGATTTTATCATTAAGATTCATGTTTTATCATACAGTACAAAGTCTGACAAGTGGTGTCCCTCAAGGATCAGTACTGGGACTGGTACTGTTTAATATCTTTGTTGGTGACATGGATAGTGGGATGGAGTGCACCCTCAGCAAGTTTGCCAATGACACCAACCTGTGTGGTCTGGTTGACATGCTGGAGGGAAGGGATGTCATCCAGAGGGACCTGGACAGGCTGGAGAAGTGGGCCCAAGCCAACCTCATGAAGTTTAACAAGGCCAAGTGTAAGGTTCTGCACCTGGGCAAGGGAAATCCCAAGCACAGATACAGGCTGGGTAATGAGTGGATTGAGAACAGTCCTGGGGAGAAGGACTTGGACATGTTGGTGGATAATAAGATCAACATGAGCGAACAGTGGGTGTTTACAGCCAAAAAAGCCAACCAGATTCTGGGCTGCCTCAAAGGAAATGTGGTCAGTAGGTCAAGGGAAGAGATTCTGCCCCTCTACTCTGCCCTCGTGAGACCCCACCTGGATTACTGTGTCCAGCTTTGGAGCCCCCAATGCAAGAAGGATATAGAACTGTTAGAACGAGTCCAGAGGAGGGCTACCAAGATGGTCAGAGGGCTGGAACACCTCTCCTATGAGGACAGGTTGAGAGAGTTGGGCTTGTTCAGCCTGGAAAAGAGAAGGCTCCAGGGAGACCTCAAAGTGGCCTTCCAGTGCCTGAAGGGCACCTATAAGAAGCCTGGGGAGGGACTTTTTACAAGGGACTGTAATGTAGGACGAGGGGTAATGGGTGGAAGCTGAGGGAGGGGAGGTTTAGATTAAATATAAGGAAGAAGATTTTTACTGTGAGGGTGGTGAGGCACTGGAACAGGTTGCCCAAGGAGGTTGTGGATGCTCCATCCCTGGAAGTGTTCAGAGCGAGGTTGGATGGAGCCTTGAGCAACTTGATCTAGTGGGAGGTGTCCCTGCCGTAGCAGGGGGTTGGAACTAGACGATCTTTGAGGTCCCTTCCAACCCAAAGCATTCTATGAGTCTATGAAAGTATTTGGGGAAAACAAACAAACTAAAAGCTAGAAAATAACACCTAAAAGTTTGGTGCAGAGAATCATTAACAAGCATAAATCGTATGTGAAGGTCCTGCACAGAACTCCCAGAAATTAGTGATACTTCCCATCTTCTCTTTGCAAAACTCAGACCAACACACACAGATATGATAGAAAACATGTAATCTCTTCATTATGAGTACTAATACAGTGACAGTTAATATCACACTGAATGGAACAGTTTGCTCCTCATGTTACCCTGGAAATTTCACAAGTATCTGTTCAAACACAATTAATATAATGCATTTTCTATATGCTGAGGAAAGATGCAATCATTTTAAGAAACTGCATCTCTTGGGTTCCTTATTTGAAGGACTTGACCTACTCATCCTTTCTTGTGAAGCCACCTATGTAATATGATTTGTACTGCATATTTAAGAGAGTTGCTCAGAAGGTAACTGTTCCATTTGATAGAATTTAAAATATATATAGCAGCTGATGTACTTTCAAATGCAATGGAACCTGATGTCCATATGTGAGGTATATTGACAAGTGACTTATATAAAAGATGCAAACAGTGTGGACACAAGCTGAAAGCTAAATTAGAAGAAAACATTTGGTTTCCTAGAAGTGTGTTGAAGGAATCCTTGTGTGCAGATTGACTAGTCTTTTATATTAGGCTTAAGTGGCTGCCATACAATAGTCACCCTTAACAGATATATTAGCCAATGGTTATGTGGGAAAGAGATTTTTAGATAGACATTTATTTTAGTATAGATGAGGGCAAAACATACCCTGTAGGGGAAACATTTTTCCTTTGAGGGGGAAACAAACAACCTTTCTCTGTCCATTATTGTTTTAGTGAAATTTCTTACATAAGCTAAAATTTTCATAAGTTTTTATGAATGTAATAGGGCCAATACTGAAGAAATCTCTTAGAATGTTGATTAGTCAGAAAAATCTCTAGAAAGCCAATCCTTGATCCAGTAGACTAACTCAGGTACTCAGAAATACTTATTTACCTGAGACTTTCCAGAAGTAGAGAAATTTTTTGTTACATGAGTATTCACTATGATACTACTTTCTCAAGAAATCTTCTTTCTCAAGAAATCCTCTATTATTTTGTTCATGTTCTGCAAACAGCAAAAAAAAAAAAAAAATGTGGATGAATACTGTTTCTCTGTAATCGACAAAGTAGGGTAAAACCAGATATTTCTTAAGAGCAACAATAACTGTTAAAATGGTATTTTTGAAGGGCAATACAAATCAACCTCTAATGAACAAGATTCATATTTGTTGAGTAAGAGCCACTTACAGTACTAAGTGAAACTAATCCTTTTTTTATCTTAGAAGATATGACTTACGCATTCATAAGAATCTTTTAGATGTTGCTTAAATATAAAGTGGTTTCGAGTCCATAAAGGAAGAGAAAAGGTTGCTGGAGTCTGCTACTTCTATGGCAGCCAATTTGTCTGTTTATTAAAAAGGTTTTATTTATCTTTTGAAAAACGCTTTTCACAAAGAGAATATGAGGGTCATGGATTGCATCTCTGCAGAAATGACGTTTATAAATGCATTTCATAAATGTAAAGGAATAAATAGGAATTTATTATAAAGTTATATTCCTCTTTCCTAAATGATCATTCCTTTTTTAATGAGCCTAACTAATACCAAAATCAGGACATGAAGATTCACACACAGTATCTTTTCTTCCCTTCCTCTGTCTCTCTCCCCCTCCACACTCTATTTCTCATCATTTGAATGACAGTGTTTGTTAATATAATGCTAACTAGTAGGCAATAAGCCGCTATAAGGTGTGTTGATGATATGATCTATTGTTCACATTTTATAGCTAAGCTTCATATGAATATTCCCTGTGGTACAAACATATGATTCTATTTAACATACAACAAATTTATTTTTTAAAAAAAAAAAAAAAAAAAGTTCTTTTCAGCCTGCTGGTACCCCTCAGTAGAAAATACAGTTCCTTTGATTGATCACTACTGCAAGGCTGAAATTCAGGTTTCATTCTCTTTTTCTGTGTTCATCTCCCTCCTTTTATATTCAGGTGAAGTTAAAATTATTAACATGATGCTGACAGAGATGCTGACATGAAGTGTTTGAAACAAAAGGTTTTGAATTATTAACAAAACTACAAGGACAAAATCAGATGATTCAATGGAAGTTGGGATCTTAAAAAGACCTGTAATAGGTACTAAATTTTAATGAAGTTCCAAAGTAACACTGAAATGCACCATTTCATTTGCCGTTAACCTTTTTGATATGCTGCTCTTTGGACTTTAACTTCTTTAATACAGGGTGCCTCTTAATGACAAGGACAGTGTTCCATTTAAGTGAACATGCTTAACTGGAACATGGCAGGGGAGTTAAAATCAATGGGAGCTAAATATGAAGGGATATAGCAGGTTTAAAGGATATGTACAAAGACAGGAAAAGGAAGGAGGAGCTGTGCAGAAATAGGTAACACTGAGTCTCTTGGGAAAAAAAAAAAAAAAAAAAAAAAAAAAACCAAGCCAAAACCGAGAGAGAAATTACTGTGGAACAGAGCAAACATAAGTTGAGAGATAATAAGAAGTTCTAAATGTCTTTTCTGAAGAGGTGCTGAGGAGGCTTAGTTCTTAAAGCTCTTTGTGCGCAAATATGCCTAGCCCTGATGAGGAAGAGACAACACACTCTAATGTCACTTTGAAGGCTTAAGGTTGGGCACTAATCTCATGCTGTGTCACAGGACCTGGGATCTGAATTCAAATTCTTGACTTTCTGTGTATCTTTAAACAATCAATAAGAACTAATTCTATGTTTAGAGAGCGCCGTATACCTAGTAAGCAATACAGTTAAAAAAGGGGGGGGCGGGAAGGAGGTTATAATAGTGGGGGAATGCTCTCCTACCAAATGAGTCCAACTTGATTAAGTTTTTACAGCAAAACTGTAGGGATTTTTATGAAAGTTTATAAGTGAAACTACGAAGGATATTTCAAAAATTGGTATAAAAATGAAGACTCCTTACTGCCTGAAGTTTTTCTGAACAAAAAACACTCCCAAAGAGCTTTTTCATAGTCCTCAGATGTCTACTTGGAAGTTTGTTGAGCCTGTGATTTGGGGTTTTTCTTCACGAGAAAGGCATGAAAAATTGATGACAGACTAGTAAGAAAAGTCTTACCTGAGACTAATCTCTATCCTCGAAAAAATGTACCCAGTACAGTATAGTTGCAGCTGTTCCTTCAAACCATAGGCATATATACATAGCGGCAATCAGCAGCCCCAGAGGCAACTTATTTTCACTTCTTTATCACTGGCTTCAAAAACTACCCTATCATCATGTTGGGTTATCTCCAGTCTTTCACAGATGAACATTTTGTATTCATTTATTTTATATTTGGGTCACCAGCTCCCAAACTTTTTTATCTGGGGTCTTTAGGGAAAACATGTAATGCTAAACCATTTTATTTAATTCCCTCTAACAATGTTCTGACAAATACTATTATCATAAATCCTTCTTTATTCTCCATTTTTTCTCTTGATCCTTTTGTTTTACAAAATACATTAATGATACAGAAGAAAATTATATTGGAAAACTCTCTCACTAAACTACTAAGGAATTATGTTCAATTTTTATTTTTATTTTCTCTATTTCATTCAATAATTGCAGCTTTTCTGCCTTTGGAGAATCATATACTCTTGACCTATACTGTTTATACAATTCATAGTCTTGCTGATGGGTTTGAAAAACCTAGTTACTCAAAAAGGACAAATAAAATTAAATTTTCTACAGCAGATGTTATTAAGAAGAATTTACACGGATATAATTTCTTAGTAGGAATGAGTAGAAATAGGAATAACTAGGAAGAGAGTCTCTGCTGGAGCTGTGCATAGTGATTGGAAGACAAATGACTGAGATGCATTTGGAAATAGAAAGGAGTGATGAAAGTGGTTATTTCCTAAGGTCTCCTCTCCTCTGTGATTCCTGTTTTAATAGTTATAGATGCCATTGTGCACATGGAGATGAAAAGTTGCCTGATTTGTATTAGTATACGTATGGATTAGTTTAAAATGTCCATATAAAGTCAATTAAATATTTAACAATGAAAGGATTTTAAAAGCATTTTATCTTTCTAGGAACACTGAATCAGAGCATTTACAATTTCTGACCAGAAACCTGTGTAAAGTGATGCAGGAGGGGAATGTGTTAAATGAGGAGAGGTTATGAGTACAGAGGTCGAATAGAGGAGGAATTCAATCAAAATATGGATTTTTCTTGACTTATAATTATTACCCACTCTGTTCAAAATACTTCTTGAAAATTATTTTGAAAAAATAATCTGAGCAGTTGCTAAGTAAGGAAAATTTGATAGAAAATCTGTAGAATTTTCCACTCCAAACCTACCACTGTTAATCTTTACTGTAGGTGTTTTAAATCAATAGACACTTACATAAATATCTCTTGCCGGAATTTACTACAGCACCTAGACACAGGAAGCTTTATTACTGTATTAAAAGCTGATGCTGCCTAATAAGAACATTTATCTACCTCACATCACTTTTACAGGACATCAATATTTAACTATTTGCATAGTGTTCCTTTTATTGCATAGTCATATGAGCCTTATCCAAAAACCCTTCAGTTCTGGTTCAGTGACTATGAACATGAGAACTACAAGGTGCTGTTAAGAAAACATGTGGAATTCACAGCTTCTACACATTTGGAAGGGAACCATTTTGTAAGATTAGAAATCTAAGCAAATATAACAAGACTCTCTCTAAAACATATCTATAGTCAAATACAAGCACTTTTATAAAAATGTATGTAATGCCTTGTAAACATATCTAATTTTCTAATTTTCTAATGCTGCTAGCAGGTCAGAAGTAACAGTAAATAAAGTGGATTATATCTGTCAAAAAGTCCAAGAGATGGTTCTCTGCTATCCCACGTACATACTACATCTTGTAACTGGAAAGTGAAAATTATTAAAAAACGTGACTTGTCGCACTTACATGCAGCTTTCTCACATTATCACCTTGTTATTGCTTGTACCTAGAACAAACAATAGTCTTTCTTGTCAGCCTTAATTTATTTAAAATATTTGCTTGTTTTTTACACCTAAAAAGTGTCATTGCCAACCAACTACTGCATGAGATCACGTAGGAGGATGGTTACTTGTTTAAAGGATGGACATCTGGAAAACTGATGAAGGAATAAGGCAGTGCACAAATAAAAGGATTTGCCATCTTGAGTTCCTGCCTGTATTTACTGTCCCAAACAAGTGCCTTCCAAAATCTTTGGATCCTAATGATTTTACTGTGAAGTACAAGAAAACCTGATCATCTTGATATTCACTGAAGATTAACATTCATCCTACACCTTTAACTGAAAACTAAACATAACACTGTTTTCTACTAATTCTATATTCAATGAGGGTTTCTTCATACCCAGATAATCTGTATGAACCTTTTCAATATTTATCTCTAACAAAGGAAATGGCTTTTTTTCTTGCATACCTTTAGGAATGCAATGAAACATTCAATAGTTATCTGCTTTGTGTGTTAAGATATGAAAACATACAAAATGAGATTACTTGCTTGAGATTACTTGATTATTCTTGTTTTGGGAAATAAATTAATGAGCTCTTTCTGGCTGTATTTCCTCCTAACCTAATTCTGCAGCATATTTGCTCCAATGTTAAAAACATTTAGATAGTAACCCTTGAAGTGTTAAGGCTTGGACAACAGGCCCAAGCTAGAGTTGACCTATAGATGAATCCTGTATATTTTATAACTGATAACCATTGTGCTAGTAGGTATTGTACTAAGTTATAACAACCCACTTATGCTGATGTAAAAAGTGCTAGTGTTGAAATACTGAAGCCTGAACAACAGGCCCCGAGCTGAAGCTGCTGCTAAATTCGCCTGTAGCCATTAACAAAATATGTAAACTCACCAGTGAAAGATGCAGCTTAGACAGAATATAATCAGTAGTGAGGATGAAATGCTGAGAGAATGTATCCAACTTTCTTTCCTCAGCTTTGTTCAAGGCCATGTATTTGGTGTTGTTAGAAACTCTCTTCGTTTCCTCCCCTGAGCCCTGGCCAGGCTTTGGGTGGAATTCAACAGGAGAATGAAACCAGATATTTTCCGCTCAAAACAAAGGTGCCAGTTATTCTGCCTTGTTGATTTTTGGTATATAAGGCTGGACCCATTTGCAGTGACTTTGGATGCCTCACCTATGGGTGGACGCACCGCGCAGGATTTCCCACTTGCCGGGACAGGCTCTTCAAATCCTCGCTGTAACCGGGGCTCCCCAGCGTCTGCAGATCTGGAGGTTGGTAACATATGCAAGTGGTGATGTATCTTTCTTAATCACTATTCTCTCTCTCGTGTAGTAATGATTTGATGCATTACCCTGTATTTTCCTATTTGTTTGCTTTAAGTGCATTATTCTGTCTTTTATTACTGCATGTTTTCTGTATAACTCTGTTACATTATTTGGTTATCACTACTAAAATATGTCTACTCTTTCCACTCTGGTGTCTGAGTTTAACTGGTATCCTTAATCAGCAAAACAACCCTAAACTGATTTATAGGTATGTCCCAAAAGGAGAAGTCTGTAATGTTCTTTCAGTATCTCTAGGCCTTAAAAGTTTATGCATTCATGGGACACTTGATTGCTTGGTAAAGATAGCATTCAAAAGGAGTTGAAAAACTCATAGAAACATAAAAATGAAGCTATGGAAAGGAAAATCTGGTGCAAGAAATACCTACTGCATTGCCTTCCTAGTTACAAGATCTTCAAAAGTATGGAGCTTCTACGTCTGATGTGGAAAGAAAGGCACAAGAAAATTAGTAGCTTGTTAAGAAAATTGTTGGGGTGTCAGTTAGTTTCCCAAAGAATAATCTTTATGAAGGATTTTGTGAATGTTGTTCCTTTCACCAGTAACTGTTGAAATGGAAGTGACTGCTCACAGAACAGTAATGTCAACATTAGGGTCAAAGGAAGAAACATGGCAAAATGTGTAATAGAATTATGGGAAATCAGAAGAAGAAAGAAGTGGTAAATATACTAATTATTACTGTCTCAACTCTTTCTATTCTTCAGTTATTATTTTAAGTAAAAGAAAACAATATATCAGCTGAAATACCAGATGTAAAATGCAGTAGAATTTCAGTGAGTTATTTAACACTTGAGATAAAAATAAAATAAAAATAACAAAGGTCACAGGGTTTTGAGAATGAGTCTTAATTTATTACTGAACAGAGGCCTGTCCTCATCAAGTTAATCATAATTCACAGATGTATAGATAAGTTTAGGTTCAAAGGAAACTCTGAAGCTCACCTAGCCCAACCTTCTGCTGAAAGCAGGGTTAAACTCAAACTGAAATCAAGCTGCTCAGAATCTTGTCCATCTGAGTTCTGAAAAACTGTCAATAATGATAGCAATGATAGCAGAAAGACTGGGAAATTCCAAAAATATGAACACGAATTTCAACAGCTTGGGCTAAAAAGCCAATCTTTTAACAAGTCTTATGTACTTATATATATTCAGATTTTTTGTGAAATGGGGAAGGTTGCCTGATTAGTCCACATTCACCAGTCTGCTATACCTGTAAATCATCTTTAAAAGGGATTAGGTTAGCTTCAGTCTATACTGTGTAATAAAAAGTCTTGTGCCATACAGGTATGTCTTGTAATGTTGAGAATTATGCTGATGAGGGCAGCTTTAAATGTGTCTGTACCTGACACTACATACAAAAGAAATAGAAGCCCAGCAGCATACCAACTGGTTGGAGGAAATGCTCTGATTCAGAATGAAATTCAGGAAATAAATTAAAGGAATCAAAAGACAGAAGAAATTAGTTTACATTTTAAGAGTGAGGAAGACCTGATGACAGAGCAAGTATCCAGTAGAGAAAATTCACTGCCCAGACATCTCAAAAAGCAAGATGTAGAGGATAAGCTATTGCTAAGGAATGCTCCATGTTCTGTTGCCAGCACAGGCATAACGTTAATAATAGCAGCTGGGAAAATATATTGGTTATAGAAGAAAACTAAGAAACCTAAGAAAAATAATTAATATTTGTGAAGTGCTAATCCAGAGTCAAGTTTGGTAAACATTATTCACTTTTTTTTTTCACTTTCAGGGAAACTTTTTTCCCATCAAAACTTTTTTATTTTTTTCCCTGAAAATTACTATAAAAAATCAAAAGCTCAACAGGCCTATTCTTTTTATGCTGTATGCATTTTCCCCCATCCTTTCGCCATTGCAGTTGTTAATGTTTATCAGGTGATAATTACCTCTCCCTGTTCTCAGACTAAAACACCTTTCTTACTTCTGCCATCCCTAACATTTTTTTCTGCTCTACACAAATCAAGTCTGAAAGCATATAACACCAGTAAATGTAAGTTAAACTCAGAGTGTGATCGGATATAGTTCTTTCCACATTTGTTAGTTCACAAGGCTTGTAATTTTTCTGGATCATTTGATCCATCTGGTTTATACAGGTGGCTTACAAATATTTACTGTCACATCTGAAGCACCCACAAGTTGTATGAGGAATACCAGGAAGAAAAAGTTGAGAACACGAGAAACCAGTGGAAGGTGTGTTAACCTTCAGATGTGCTCGCCAAGCCGCTTTCCATGATTTACCTGAAATCGTGGCTAACTGGGGAGGTCCCATTGGACTGGAGGGTGGCAAATGTGACACCCATCTACAAGAAAGGCAGAAAGGACGATCCAGGAAACTATAGACCTGTCAGTCTGACCTCGGTGCCAGGGAAGGTCATGGAGCAGGTCATCTCGAGTGCCATTAAAAGTCATATAATGGACAACCAGGGGATCAGGCCCAGTCAGCATGGGTTTATGAAAGGCAGGTCCTGCTTGACAAACCTGATCTCCTTCTACGACAGGGTGACCTGCTTATTGGATGAGGGAAAGGCTGTGGATGTTGTTTACCTTGACTTTAGTAAGGCCTTTGACACCGTTTCCCACAGCATTCTCCTGGCAAAACTGGCTGCTCGTGGCTTGGATGGGCACATGCTTTGCTGGGTAAAAAACTGGCTGGATGGCCAGACCCAGAGAGTTGTGATGAATGGAGTTAAATCCAGTTGGCGGCTGGTCACAAGTGGTGTCCCCCAGGGCTCGGTTTTGGGGCCACTCCTGTTTAACACCTTTATTGATGATCTAGACGAGGGGATCGAGTGCACCCTCAGTAAGTTTGCAGATGACACCAAGTTGGGTGGGAGTGTTGATCTGCTCGAGGGTAGGGAGGCTCTGCAGAGAGATCTGGACAGGCTGGAGTGATGGGCTAAGGCCAACTGTGTGAGTTTCAATAAGGCCAAATGCCGGGTGCTGCACTTGGGCCACAACAACCCCCAGCAGCACTACAGGCTTGGGGAGGAGTGGCTGGAGAGCTGCCAGTCAGAGAGGGACCTGGGGGTGTTGATTGACAGCCAGCTGAACATGAGCCAGCAGTGTGCCCAGGTGGCCAGGAAGGCCAATGGCATCCTGGCTTGTATCAGAAATAGCGTGGCCAGCAGGGACAGGGAAGTGATCTTACCCCTGCACTGGTGAGGCTGCACCTCAATTCCTGTGTTCAGTTTTGGGCCCTTCACTACAAAAAGGACATTGAATTACCCGAGCGTGTCCAGAGAAGGGCAACGAAGCTGGTGAAGGGTCTGGAGCACATGTCGGACGAGGAGCGGCTGAGGGAACTGGGGTTGTTTAGTCTGGAGAAGAGGAGGCTGAGGGGAGACCTCATCGCCCTCTACAACTACCTGAAAGGAGATTGCAGAGAGCTGGGGATGAGTCTCTTTAATGAAGTAACAAGCAATAGGACAAGAGATAATGGCCTCAAATTGCACCAGGGAAGGTTTAGACTAGATATTAGGAAGCATTTCTTTACAGAACGGGTTGTTGGCATTGGAATGGGCTGCCCATGGCAGTAGTGGAGTCCCCATCCCTGGAGGTGTTTAAGAGTTGGGTTGACATAGCGCTTAGGGATATGATGTAGCTGGGAACGGTCAATGTTAGGTTAATGGTTAGACTGGATGATCTTCAAGGTCTTTTCCAACCTAGACGGTTCTGTGATTCTGTGAACCTTAAAAGTCACTACCAACCTGGCCTTAGTCTAAGGTTTTCTCCTTCCCTTTTAGATACAAAGAAGACGTGATGGGTTCAAAAGTTTACTTTTCACAACTACATTATTTTCTCTATTTAAGAATATTAGTTGTCACTACAACCTTGTTTCACTTTCTTCCACAAAGTGCTTTTGTTTACAAAGCATTGTCTTCTCCTCCCCCATTTTAATATCAAAAAAAAATTTTGATTTTCAGTTTCTAAAATCCTAGCTTGAAAACAAAAGAATGGAAGAGTGTTCAGCTATTAAAAGCAAAGAGGACAGATTTCTCTTATGGTTATGATTGTGTTGGTTGTGCTTGAATTCTCATCATTTAGATGATAAAAAAATGTTTGCTATCAAAACCTCCTGAAATGTAATTTCCCAGATAGAGTCCACTTTTCCTTATGTGGCTTTTACAGAGCTGGGGGTCCCTGGGCTGAGAAGACAATCACAAACTGCACTCTCTTGTTCTGCTGAGGTCCCTGGGACACCAGGGACATTCACGCAGAGTAGCTACCACATGCCAGCAGAGACTGCCCTTGCTTAGGAAGTCCAGACCCTTCCTAGGTGAAGAGGAGAGGAAATAGGAAAAGGGAGCCCCACATCACACCTGCCCAAAGCAGAGATGGAGGGCAGCCTGCCTGGACCATGAGTAAAAAAACCTCTGTACAGTTGTATCTCTCCTGGAAATGGTCACAGCAGCACCATTCAGCAGGGCCCAGAGCATGGGACCACACTGAGGACTGAGGCCAGCTCAGAGCTGGCATGGGCGAGGGGGTTCTGTCCATCTGGAGCCATGGGGAGAGGCCCTGATTTCCTGTGGAGACACCCTGGACTGGCCTCAACTTGTCCATGTCCCCACAGCCCTGCCTTGGGCTCCACCAAGCTGGACCCATCCGCAGGCCCATGTCACAGCCAAGGCTTGGCCTGTCCCTGTCCCCAGGAAGGTGCCTGATGCCCAGGGCTGGGGTTGCCCCCATGGCCCCCTGGCTGCCCTGACTCTGGATGGGGCAGTGGGATGGGTCCTGGCTGCCAGGCTCTGTTCTGACATGGCCCCTGCCCCCCACAGCACACTTCTGCAAAGCATCATGAATGAAACTGCAGATCACCTTTAACTTGTTTTCAGCTTGTGCATGAAGTTACTATAGTAGTAATATCAAAATTAAATAAACACTGAAGAAGAACAAGAAGATAGGAGGTACTTAATTATTTTCAATTAATCTTAATTGCTGACATTTTGAGCAGCAATTTAGTTTCCTGAGCTTTCCCCTTCCCCCTCTCTGAATGACGTTGGGACTTCTGCCAGTTTTTTATTGCTTTGGGTTCCCTCAGTGCTGTTTGAAAAAGAAGTGCTTTAACAGGTGAAAAGTTTAAAATCCATTTTAGTTAAATGACTACATGGAGGCAGGATAGCATTTGAAAGCTTAGCAGTTTATCTCAGGGAAGGAAGAGGAATAAAAGGAGCCAGCTCATCAGCAGTAGACTGAAATCCACCTTGCCAGTTTTGTATACTTATGTTATATATAGCCACTGCAGCCACACACATATCATGCACTATACAAAAACAGCCTTGGAACCGTTTAGACTAATAAAAATAAAGAGGTTTGTGTGGCATAAAAAAAGAGTTGGTTGTTTTTCTTCTATTTGGTTGCTGCTGTTGTTAAAATAGAACAAACATTTTAAGGTAAATCTTGTTAAATAAGATGGAAGAAGACCAGCAGCCAGAACTGACAATAAGAGGCATGTGGAGTTTTAGATACCATAATCCATTTATAAGTATAGTCATTTTCAGATGAATATTTCTTAAGAAGCCACTTGCAAACATTTGCAAAACTCCCTGAAGTTGTCAGCTAGATTGGTCCCACATACTCTCCTACTCTTCATTGTGTAAATGCTGACACCCTGCTTTTTTCTTAAATCCACAAGCCATTAATTACTGACAGCTTGCCTTCTGCCTCTGAGGTACCTTGGTGACTTTAAAATCTATTCCAAGTTCAAAGTTAACCATCTTATGTTATGTCAGGCTTTTGTTGATGCTGTGGTTATTTGCAGGTAAATAATTGAAATGTTCCACCTATCTCATATGAATCAATGTCTCTGTTTTATTCTACCTGTACAGCTCCACATTGCTGAGAGATTTCTTGGTGCTAGTGTTTCCAGCATTGTAGCCTGCATAGTCATTGACTTTGCACATTAGCCATCATGAGCAAAAACTTTGGTAATCTGCTTGTTTCCTGTCAAGATATACTGCTAAAAAAACCCCACCTGTATAGCCCTCATGGTCAAAAATCACTAAATGACAAGTGATGAGTTCACTGAAAATGGCAATGAGTCATATTGATTTTCATGAAAGGCAGTGTTTTTCTGTATTTAAAATAAATAAATAAATAAATTACTGAACATTACCATAACTTAATCCTGTACTTTAACAGTTACAAAATGTTTCTACCAAATGTCTGTATTTATAGAAAATGGTCACATGTTGTACTTAGATAAAAGCGCAGTTGGATACTTATGAGGCACCAGTTTTCTATAAATATCGAAATTCAGTAATTATCACTGTTGTGTAGTAGTAATAAGCACAGCTGGGAAATGCTGCTGCTGTTGTTTCATTGCTTATAAAGCTAAATTTCAGACTTGCAGGTCCTCTCTTGTTCTCACCTGCTTTTTCATTCTACAAGGAAAAAAATAACTTCAGGATATCAGAGTTAAATCTGTGCCTGGTCCGTACATTTGGTTCTCAATGGCATGTTCCAAGGCAAGCAGAGTCAGTATGACTGCGTCTGTACCTTTGGGTCAAGCCATGGGTATTAGTCAGAACTGAATCATTGAAATGTCTAAGCAAAAAGCTGAAACTGAAAAAAACAGTTCTTTCCCCCCCCTTGCCCCCCCAATACGTAAATTTCCTAGCTGTTATAATAAAAATCTGGAAATACCTCATAGCTCTTGTCTTGCATCCTTGCTTCCTACCTTTCTGTCTCATTCCTTCTTTCCTTTCCTCCTTCCTTCTTTTTACTGAGTAATCAAATACCAGTGGTGTTGAAACTAATAGGCAGTATAGAATGGAAGAACATTAACTATACAGCGTTAAGCAGCTAACTTGAACTAATATTCAGGAAGCCTTATTTACTTTGGAATCATCTGGACATGTAGGCAGCTGGTGGCTAACATTCCAAATTGTCACCTACTAATTAAATATGAGACATTCATGTACAGACTTCATTTATAGCTTGTAGAGCTTGGAACTACCTGACTTGATAGAAATTGCACTATAGTTGTGGTTGGTTTTTTTTTTTTAAAAAAAAGGCCTTTAATTGAGGTATTTCTTTTTATTTCCTCTAATTTTTTACTTTCTCAGAACTAACACAGGGCTGGTGTCTTTTGTCTACTCCCTCCAGCATGCTGTGATACTTAAGAGAGTCAGATAGTCCTTTCTTGGAGTACATAATTCATGATCTATACAATTATCCTTAATATCAGAATTTACTTTATCTATGTATTCCCCTTTAAAAAAAGATGTCTCAAAAGCTGAATGAAAGAGTGGCTTTTGTTACCCCTTTGCACTGGCCTTCCAAGCTGGCTGGCTATGCAGAGAACAGCTGCACTTCACACTGTAAAAGCCATTGTAGATGTATTTCATTCCACTTCCTGTTCCACTTTTATAATCAATAACTACATTTTTCCTTCTGAATTGCCTTTAATACACTTTTAATTTTCTGTCAACTACACAGATGGAGAAGTCATGTAACCACCAAGTCAAACCAACCACTTGTGAGATCCGATGAAACCATAGTTAATGTCTCAAACATCTGATAAAGGATTTTTGTAAAGGAAACTGTTTCTATGGAAATGTCAAGGTTGTGCAGGTAATGGCAGGAAGATGCGGTGAGAGGAGGAGGTCCCACATAGGTCGGACCACACTTTCCTGAGGCTGAACTTCCCTATCTTGAGCAACTCCATAAAGAGCCAATAGAGAAGCAGTTTTCATAACGCGTGACCAAGAAGAAAGGTCAGACAACGGTCATATTTGCAGGGAAAGGGGAGTAACTCCCCAATGACCCCCAAGCCCACTGACCCATTTCCAGAAAACTCTGAAGGCACAAACTACACATGCACCAAAGCAAGGAGAATTCTAGAAGCATAGACTATGCATGATGCCTAATTAACTTAATGAGTCCAAGTGCCTGCCTGGAGGAGGGGCAAGGAATTATAAAAAGACACATGTCAAAGCCCCAGGTGGCAGCGGCCCTCTGGAACTGGACACCCAGTCTGGCTGGACCAGCACTGGTGAAATCTTTTTTCTTTCTCTCTCCCTCCCTGCCTCTCTCACTTTCCATTTCTCTCTTTCCCTCCTTTTTCCTCTCATTCTCTATCCCAGTATCCCTGCATATAAGGCAAGGTTTGTCGGGGCATGTCTGCCACATGTCAGGGTATGTTATAAGATCTGCTGCTAGTCAATGTATGATGTAAGGTTTGCTGTTTTTCTGTGCATGTTATGAAGTTTACTGCTTGTAGCAGACGTTGCAAGGCTTACTGACAAAGTTTCATGCCAATATCTGTTGTGAACAAATAAAAGTTGACTTTTGTGAATTGAAGAATCCCAGGTGTTGTTTCACCATAATTGTGACCTGGGAAATCAGTGAATTTGAGTCATTGTCCTGAGAAATTGGGGCGTGACACCACTGAACTTCTACTGGATTGCACATAATTATTTTCAAAAAAGTCCTAAAAGATCTATGAAGTACCAAAAGCCACACTGAATTAGATCCTCTTGACGGAAGGCATCTTGTTTAATGACTCTTAAGGGAGACGTTTTTGGAACTTGTACATAGTCTGGCCATACTTCAGTTTCCATCATTCTTTCTTCTAAACCTCTATGGCTGGAAAGTCCTATCTGTGAAACAAATGTTTAGGGATAGGATCTTGACTGGTTATTTGGGGTGTTTGGGGTTTCTTGTTTGCTTTGTTATGTTTTGTTTTCAGCTCACGCAGAAGGAGGATATGTGATAAAATAAAAAATAAGAAAAGGAAATAGAGAAGGGTGGAAATAATGTCATAACATAGTAGCAAAAATGTAACAAGATTTAGTGCAGGCCTTCTAGGATGGAAAGGTGATATTATTAAAAACCAAACCAAAAAAGCTAACTAATTTAACATGTTAACACTCATAGTCACATACTCACAGGCACCAAGATCTTTGTGCCTCAGCAGCTTCTCCAGCATTCAGTGACCAAAGTGCTTGTACAATATCAATTGGTTCCAGAATGATACAGATTCCAAGGAACACCTGCTACTCATCATCTCCTTGGTTTTTCTTAGGTTGGTGCCTGTGTGCTAGTTTTGCATGTGACTGTTGGACTCTTCAGAGATTTAATTCTCCATCCTGTCCAACCTCTATGAGTCTTCAAAATTTACTCAGTTATTTGTACATTGATATGGATGTTTTGAGATTGTTGTAGTAGGAGTCTACTATAGGCCACCCACCCAGGACAGAGAGGTGGATGAAATATTCTATAGGTATTTAGGAGAAATTTCACGATCGTTTGCCCTTGTTCTTGTGGGAGACTTTTACTTCCCAGACATCTGCTGGACATACAGCACAGCAGAGCGAGACCAGTCCCGGAGGTTCCTGGAATGTGTGGGAGACAACTTCCTGACGCAACTGGTGAGAGAACCGACCAGAGAAGGTGCCCTGCTGGATCTCCTCTTTGTGAACAGAGAAGGACTGGTGGATGATGTGGCGGTCGGAGGACGACTAGGCCACAGCAATCATGAAATAATAGAGTTCTCTATTCTTAGAGAGGCCGGGAGAGGGGGCAGCAAAACTGACATCCTGGACTTCCAAAGGGCTGACTTTGTCTTGTTTGGGCACGTGCTTGACAGAATCCCTTGGGAGATGGTCCTGAAGGGTATAGGGGTCCAGGAAGGCTGGGCACTCTTTAAGAAGGAAGTGTTAATGGCTCAGGAAGAGGCAGTCCCCAGGTGCTGTAAGAGAAGCCGGCGACAGAGAAGACCACCCTGGCTGAACAGGGAGCTTTGGTTGAAACTCAGGGAGAAAAGGAAAGTTTACAGCCTTTGGAAGAAGGGGCTAGCCACTCACAATGATTACAAAGACGCTGTGAGGTTATGAAGGGCAGAAATCAGGTGGTCTAAAGCCCAGCTGGAAATTACCCTGGCTTCAGCAATCAAGGACAACAAGAAATGTTTCTATAAGTATGTTAACAGCAAAAGAAAGACCAGGGAGAGCCTCCATCCCCTGCTGGATGCGGGAGGAAACATGGTAACAAGTGATGAGGAAAAGGCTGAGGTGCTTAATGACTTCTTTGCCTCAGTCTTTAATAACAAGACTAGTTGTATTGAGGGAGTCCAACCTCCTCAGCCAGAGGACAGAGACTGGGAGAACGACCCCCCCGCAATCCAGGAGACAGTCAGTGACCTACTGCATCATGTAGACACACACAAGTCTATGGGACCGGTTGGGATACACCTGAGGGTGCTGAAGGAGCTGCTGGGGTGCTCACCAAGCCGCTTTCCATCATTTACCAGCAGTTCTGGCTGACCATGGAGGTCCCAACAGATTGGAAACTGGCCAATGTGACACTCATCTATAAGAAGGGTCGGAAGGATGATCCAGGAAATTACAGGCCTGTCAGCTTGACTTCGGTGCCCGGGAAGCTGATGGAGCAGCTCATCCTAAGTACCATCATATAACACATGCGGGACAACCAGGTGATCAGGCCCAGTCAGCATGGGTTTATGAAAGGCAGGTCCTGTTTGACAAACCTGATCTCCTTCTATGACAGGGTGACCTGCTTATTGGATGAGGGAAAGGCTGTGGATGTTGTTTACCTTGACTTTAGTAAGGCCTTTGACACCGTTTCCCACAGCATTCTCCTGGCAAAACTGGCTGCTCGCAGCTTGGATGGGCACACGTTTTGCTGGGTAAAAAACTGGCTGGATGGCCAGACCCAGAGAGTTGTGATGAATGGAGTTAAATCCAGTTGGCGGCTGGTCACAAGTGGTGTCCCCCAGGGCTCGGTTTTGGGGCCACTCCTGTTTAACACCTTTATTGATGATCTAGACGAGGGGATCGAGTGCACCCTCAGTAAGTTTGCAGATGACACCAAGTTGGGTGGGAGTGTTGATCTGCTCGAGGGTAGGGAGGCTCTGCAGAGAGACCTGGACAGGCTGGAGTGATGGGCTAAGGCCAACTGTGTGAGTTTCAATAAGGCCAAATGCCGGGTGCTGCACTTGGGCCACAACAACCCCCAGCAGCGCTACAGGCTTGGGGAGGAGTGGCTGGAGAGCTGCCAGTCAGAGAGGGACCTGGGGGTGTTGATTGACAGCCAGCTGAACATGAGCCTGCAGTGTGCCCAGGTGGCCAAGAAGGCCAATGGCATCCTGGCTTGTATCAGAAATAGCGTGGCCAGCAGGGACAGGGAAGTGATCTTACCCCTGTACTCGGCACTGGTGAGGCCGCACCTCGATTGCTGTGTTCAGTTTTGGGCCCCTCACTACAAAAAGGACATTGAATTACTCAAGTGTGTCCAGAGAAGGGCAACGAAGCTGGTGAAGGGTCTGGAGCACATGTCGGACGAGGAGCGGCTGAGGGAACTGGGGTTGTTTAGTTTGGGGAAGAGGAGGCTGAGGGGAGAACTCATTGCCCTCTACAACTACCTGAAAGGAGGTTGCAGAGAACTGGGGATGAGTCTCTTTAACGAAGTAACAAGTGATAGGACACAAGGTAATGGTCTCAAGTTGTGCCAGGGAAGGTTTAGACTAGATATTAGGAAGTATTTCTTTACAGAACGGGTTGTTGGCATTGGAATGGGCTGCCCAGGGAGGTGGTGGAGTCCCCATCCCTGGAGATGTTTAAGAGTAGGGTCGACATAGCGCTGAGGGATATGGTGTAGTTGGAAACTGCCAATGCTAGGTTAAAGTTTGGACTAGATGATCTTCAAGGTCCTTTCCAACCTAGATGGTTCTGTGATTCTGTGTTTCTGTGAGATTCAACATGTAGGTGTGTGTGGGTCTTGATGACCACCTGATAATCTACATGCTATCAGCACATGTTATTCTCATAGATGTCACTTTCTTCTGCTTTTTCTTCCATTGCTTCTATAGTCAAAAAATCCTCTTCATTCTCCATTCACACCAATCTTAACGATTCTACTGTCCCTACAAATGAAAGTTGCAGGACCAATTTCCTTTGTTTCTGTTTGTTTCTCTTGCATCAGCTAACAGATTAAAGCCATTTCTCAAAATGCAATGGTAGGTTTTTTACATAGTTTGTAAGTAACCCATGCAAATCCGTAAGCATTACTGTCTGGTCAGATGTGACAGTTGAGGAATATGATTGAACTTGTAATGGTCCATGGCTCTCTGACTAGTAAACTGGCCATTACCAAAGAATATGTAGTCTCTGAAGTGCAGTATATTTATACAATGATGGGCAGATTGTTTTGAGGAAAAGAAAGTCTGGCTGGAATAAAAGGCAGGAAGAATATATCCACCTAGAGATGTGAAAGCATTTTCCATTTCCAACCTTCAACTGGGTAGTACAGACGAGGACATATCAGCTGGCTTGAGTCCTGGAACTGCAATTCCCATCTCAAGGCTGGGAAAGTCTTTTGAGAACATTTCAGCACATCCATTCTTTGCTAGGTTTCTTCTATACTAATTTTTCACTTTTGATTACAGGGTCTTTAGTCTCAACTATGACTATTCTTTTTCTCTTGTGGCTATTAACTTCTTAATCTTGTCTGTGTCCTGATACACCGCTCCAAATTTTCAAAGCTTCTTTGAGTGACATCATCTTCTTACCTAAAATGCTGATGCAATATTAAAAATTATTCTCATAAATATATTGTCATTTCTCAAAACTACAGCAGAACATGGATATATTATATTCTATGCAGTTTCATCTAGACTACAATTATTGTCACATAAAAGCAAGAGTATGTGAGGGGGGAGAAGAATATAAATGATGGATGATTACTCTCCATTTTAGTGCTGAAAGGCAGCCAGTCACATCTCCCTTGACTGTAGGCTTCTACTTTCAATTTAAGAATAAAAAATGTAAGTATGACTGAGAAACAAATAGTTAATCACATCTTGTAAAAGCTTTTGTGGGACCTCACGCAAAAAACAAGCCCACAAAAACCATTAAAATTACAAATCTGTAGTCCTTCACTGTAAACCTTTCTTAGAGTATGTGACAAATTGACTAAAGTTCAGCAAGGTATACTCAGAGACTCTAAAAGACTAACAAGTAGACGTTACATATTCATTCTGTGCACTGTTAGGTATTTTAGTCCACTAGCACTCTGAGCAAAATACTAATAGGTACATTATAGCACCCAAAGGTGATAGAGCAGGAATCTTGTTTTCTTAATCTGTGCATAGGTTTTAAATAGATCTTCTGCAGAGATGATTAAGTAACAGCTTTTATAGGTAAGTTACAAAAATGTAATTTTAGGTGGGTTTGAATGCATTGGTAATCCACTGGAAAATTTTATACAGTTTGAATATTTTAACACCTACCTGAATTCATAATTAAAAATTGATTAATGCTATTTCAAACACTGAGAAAAAAAAGAAAGCTCATAAATATGCATGTGTTTTGTTATTTTACATTTTCTCGCTTAATTATCGATCATAAAGAGAGTCCTCTTCCCTGTCTTTCTTGGTCTGCTTCAACACTGCCTTAGGTAACCGCTATCTTGTGTGCAAAGAAGTATGAGTATGATCAGAATAATGGTATTTTATATGTAGTCTGAAAAGCTATAAGAAATTATACAGGCTTCAGGCAGTAGAGAATTAGTTTTCCTGCCTATGGAGCATTGTACACTACTGGCTAGTGCCCAGTTTTGCAAACGCAGAAGATGCACAAAAGATTTATAGACAGCCGTTCCGTCAGGCAGTGAAGCCTTAATCAAATACTCTTTCTTACTCTTCCTGACTTTTTTATCAACTTATTTTTGTTCTTGTTTTTACTGACATACAGAAGCACAGATCACTCTACAGGAAGCAGAGATACAGATTGCCAGAAGACTGCACTTATTTTCCTGGCAAAGTTTTGCTAGTGATTATATAAAAGCCTGTGACAAGGAAAAATTCACCTAAAATAACTAACTACTGGTGTTAGAAATGTTATGGGTCTGAACGTCTTTCTGCACTGACTCATCCCTTGAAAGTTACACCTGCTTTTGGGAATTACTGTTCAGAAAGGCACATTGTGTTACCTCGGAAACAGCTGCGACTGCATGTGTATATTTAGATAGAAGGTATTTCACTTCCTTCACATTTCTGTCTGATATGCCATTTACTTTTTATTTAAGCTGTTAATGCAGTCAGTCCTTCGCTATCACATCTGCTCTCTTTTACTCTTAAGTCTACCCAGCTGCAAAAGATGGTGCTGTAAGGATGCACCTCTAGTGACACTGCCACATTTCTGTTATATCCAAAATTTCTGCAGGATATTATTAACATATTTAGGACCAGAAAGATAAATTCTGTGCACCATCTTTAGAAGATTCAATATTTCATCAAGACAGGTCAGCTAATAAAATCACACAATGTGGCTTCATTTCCTTTCAATTCACTTTACCATTGAGAACAAAGGTATTTGTCTATAAGACATGTGCTTGGCAGGAAAGAGGTATAGCTAGGAAAAAAGGAGACTTAAATTATGACATCTTACTTTTGTTACTGGAATTGAATTGTTTTGTGGCCTTGGGTACATTGCTTAAATTGTCTATGCCCTTATTCTTAGCTTCTTCTGTGTAAATAGACCTCTAATACTTGGCTAAATGCTATTAAGCTTGATAAATACTTTGAATTCTTCACACACAACATGTAATATAAATGTAAAGTTTTATCACAATGATTATTATTTTCATTCTACACTGACCTTTCCCAAATTAGGGGAAACAATTACATTTCTGATTTAAAGGCAGCATCATTCAGCTGTCATTGGATCTAATATTATAAGGCATTCTGCTTTCTGTAGATTAATGATATTCATTTAAAAAAAAAAACTTTGTAAAGCTATTATGTATAAATTACTAAACACTGCTTTAAAAAACACAACAAAAGAATTGCAAAAATATAACCTACAATTTCCTGGAACATTCTTGTCATGATAAAGCAGAGAAAGAAGTGGAGCAGACAAAGATTAAGAAACAAAAAAATATTGTCATACAAGCCTGTTTCCATACTGGTCTACATTTGCTTATTTTTGCATATAAAAATGGTAAAATTGCAAATGAAATGAAGAAAACCTTATGTTTCCTCCTCAGTATTAACAATATGAATTTCCCTTTGTTTAATCTAAATTTATCTTTTTTTTTCTCTCTAACAAAACTTGTTTACTTTTTCCCCCATTTCTCTTCTGGAGCACTGTACAGAAAAATACTGGAGTTGTCTTCTGTATTTCTTGCTCTTTTCTATACATTGATATAAAGAGCAGCATCATGTCATGATAACTGAGTGCTAAAGACTCCTGTGTGCAAATATCATGAGGCTAGAACCTGCCAGAGTGAGCTGTCTTTTCCCAATGAACTACTGGGAAAGTGGTCTTGAGTGACCCAGAGTAGGGGACGACAACAAGTAGTTTCGGATATTCAGCCAGAAATGGTAGAAATTAGGAAAGGTGAGATAAGTATTAATAAAGGAAAAAAAACATAAGTCAAAGGTGCTTAACTAAAACCAGTGATTTTGTAGGTATATACGTATGCAGTATTTAAGAAACTCTAACAGCTAGAATTTTGTTCTTTACAATATTGATCCTAAATCTTAAAATACTACATAAATTTCATCTAATCCCAAATCAGATTTATACCCATTCAGTAACACAGACCCAAAATGTTGCTTTCAGGTCACAAAGAACAAGAATTACAAGGTTGGAAAGACAGTCAATAATACAATACAATAAATAAGGAAATAGAACTTTGGGGGGGGGGGGGGGAGAGCTACAGCAATAGAGTCCAGTGTTCACCAGTTACAGATTAAAGAACATCTATTTGGATAGTCAGCAAAAAACCTGAATGTCTCACAAGTTACTATGTTCTTTCAACAAACCAAACACTTAAGTATTTTGACATCATATCAAAAGCTACAGAAATGTATGGAAATATAACTAAGAGCATCAAGGGCATTGACACTCTCCTAAATTCCAGGGAGAATGTGAGCATTTTTTAGATTAAACCATCTAGGTAAGGATACTGCATAGCAAATTAAAACAGCTTTCCAATGTTTTCTGCCAGCCTGTCTGGGATGACTTTCTGACTACTAATTTAATGATATGTGATGATCACTTGAGTATCTAAGCAAGAAATACCATGTAGGCACTTGAAAAATTTTCAGTATTGCTAGAGCCACTTGTGAACCTGTACAGTAGCCTGTGATTGGTCTCCAAGTGCTTTTTGGGATGGAGAGTGAAAAACAGAACGCCAAAAAAGAACCAGTTTATTCACCTAGGAGACAATCTCAGTGACATGTTACTTCTGTGAGGTACCAAAGGAATCGGGTCCATATATTTGATCAATGAAACTTTTAAGTTTATTTCAAGAGCCTTTGAGAATTTAAATGGGTTGAATACACATAGCCTTTCAACATGAGAATTAGGATTGATGTATTTTTGTTTTATGTGATTCCTTCTTCTATAATCTTTTCAACTTTTGTGTTAAAGCCAAAAACATTAGAAAGGCTATCCCAGGACCTCACTTCAAAACATCTCTCTAATGTGATGACAGAATTATTGATGACAATTTTATATCTATATGGTCATGCATAACACTGTCTTCTAAACCAGTTCATTCTTGTCCTTATATTTGCATACCTACAAAGAAAGTAATCTTCTCTCAACATTTGTTTTACTCTCTCTTCTAACTTGATTTCACAGGGATTTTTCCATTCTCATAATCATCCTTATGGTCTTTTTCTGCACTTAATTCAGGTTAATTTCATCATTATCAGATGAGTAATATTGTATAGAATATTTTGAATAAGATCGTGCCAACATGTTACAAAATGGGAACAATGTTTTCCTATCTGTACTGAGAATACCTTGCTTGATGCATCCCAGGATATCATTACAATTTTCACATGTTATCCCATTACTCACCAATGTATTCAGATTTTTCCTTTGTCACCTACAATTGATGTAGTTTAATTTATAGGCTTAAATTCTTATTAATCCTGAAGTATATATCTTTTCATTTTGTATTATTAAGTTTAATTTAATTTCCATTTCTTTAGTCCACAAGTTCATCAGATTCTTCCACTTATTGATCTGGTCTTCTGGAGTATGGATAATACTTTCCACTTTGTATCACCTGCACATCTCAGAGCATCCATTTACTTCCTGCATGAAGGTTTCTAATGAAAATATTAACCAAATATACTCCAAGTATAGTGACTGAGGAAAATCACTGTCCAATCTCTTACCAGTCTGATCTGTTTGATGTAATTTATGTCACTTTCCTGTTACCTAGCTATTCATAATTTCTGGTAAATACAAGTCCAGTTGAAATATCACTTTTGATAGGGAGCTGCATGAAGTTCTTTTGCAAGTCTAGATAGATTGGACTGACCTGACTATGATGATCTAATAGATCAGCTGTCAGAAAATATGCATATATGTATACTTGCAAACATACATATATAGACTGAATCTAATGTGCTATATCTTTAATAAAATTTTGTAATTTACTCAAGGGTCTGCAGAGTTGCATGGATCTGGTAATTTTTTCTCAAAAATATGTTCTAAGTTGTTATGCAGCACTGAGGTCACTTATGATTATGCATCTGATGTATATACAGTGTTGTATTTCCTGCTCTCCATTTAGAGAGCATAGCCATCATTCATTCATAGTTCTGGACTTTCAATTTCAAGTGATGATTCTTTTAAGGAATAGACTCTTCAGGGACAGACTAATAGAGTATCCTGATTTTGTTAGAATATACGGTCTAAGCTTTTTTTCTATTTCAGGTATCCTTATTTCTGTTACATACTTCTTTTTTGTTTGGTTTTTTTTTTTTTTTTTAGTGAAGGGTTACCGTTATTTTTTCTGTGTAGCAGTCACATTAAAAAAAAAAAAACAAACCAAACAAAAAACCAACCAAAAACCTGAGGTAAAAATATTCCTTTGGCAACTGAAATAGATTAACCTTGATCTTTACTTTTTTCTGAGCATGTACTAGTATCAGTTTTCTTCTGCTTCCTATCCCTGATGACCCTTTTCTATTTTTATCTTTTCACTGACAGCTGTAGTTTTATTTTAAAAGTTCAGCTTAACTATTTTTTGACTATTTTCACTTTCTTTCAGTACTTCCTTGCAATGGTGTCATAGTCATCAGTCTTGAAGATTATTTTTCCATACTTTCTGCTTGCCTTATTAATATTCTTTTGTACATGTTTGAGGTTGTTTTGTTGGGGTTTTTTTTCTTTCATTCAGTGAGTCTTGTAATTCTTCCATATCAGTTATTTTGCCCTCCTGCTTTGAATAAAAGATCCTGTGCAAATTTGCTCTTTTTACAGAAAATAATTCTTTGTCTATTTCACATTCAAATCATTGTGTTCCTCATTCAAGCCAGTCAACATCACCAATTAGAAGTAAGAAACTAAAAAGTCAGAGGTTTGGTTTTGTCTTGCATTTCAACACCTCAGTCACACATTACTTTCTGTGACTAATTCTGTTACAAATAAACTTTCTGATCTAAAATAATTTATTTCACTGTTTTATTTCAGAATTTTCTAGAGATGTCTTCCAGCTCTATATACAAGAATATCTTGTTCCTACAGTTATTATGATTAATATTTCACAATACTTGTCTAGAAAATTGTAGTGTTTCATAATTATGTTACTTGTTACTTCCAGAATTTTACTGAGATTATCACATACTGAGCATCTGCAATTTCATAGAGTTTAAAGGAAAAAAAAGATGTAAGAGAAAAGGAAGATATTGGAACTTTGTCAAAAATTGAATTTATATTCTATCTAAATACATACCTGGTTTAATGCTTACCTTTGACCTGATTTAAACATAACTGCTAGAAGTCTTGAAAGTTGACCATGGCAGCAGATTAAGTATCAGAAAGGTTTTATGACTGACCTTAACTTGAATTATCTTTGCTTAGTCAACTATTTTCTTTTGTTTCTAATGCTATTATAAAAATGCTGAATTAACAGTCCACTAAGATCTGAAGCTTTCTTGATCTTGGTCTGTGATGTCTAATACAGGTTTTCTTCACCAGTGTGACCAAAAAAAAAATGGCCTGAAGGGAACATTTTGATGGAAAGAGAGAGTGTATTTTACTCTGGGTGTTAATCCAGTACCTTTTGTTTTTTTCTGAGACTGCCGACAAAAGTATTAAATTAGTGGTCAGCAGTTATGTAAGATTTATTCTCTATGACCTAGTTCCAAAACACAAACCATTTGACATAGGTTCTCTGATAGCCAGCTGAGAGTAATGTAATATCTTTCAAATATTGTTGACTATCATCTCCTTCCCACTCAAAACTCAGTTTACATAGGTAGGGGGTCTTCCTAATTCATTATTAACTTCTTGAGACGTGAAGTCCCTTTTCTTTCTTATTCTGTCCTTTCCTCTACACAGTACCACAGTTTCTTGAAAAGTTTTTCTTCTGGAATTCATAAAATATAGAGACAGGAGTAAAAGACATCAGGCAGTGTATTGGTTTTATGTCTTTTGTCTGTCTTTTATAATAGGTAAAATCCTGACCACATGTAAACATTGGTAGAGAATTTTGTTCTGGATGGATTTAGAAGGCAGCAGTACCAGAGGCACTGATTATGAAACCCATTGCTGCAATGTAATTTTGCAACCCAAGCAGTGAGAGTACCTGGTACTTCTTAACCTTTTAGAGATTGAGACGTTTTATAATAAAGTATATTTTTTAAAGAAGGAAAGAAGTGAAGGGAAATGAGGAGAGGAAAATAACAGAGAAAGGTGAAGGAGTATGGGCATAACAGAAGTCTATAAAATCATGTGACTGGTCATTTATTTTTCAAGCTGCCAACACGGTTAACCTACATAATACTGACAGACTACAACTACTAACTGACCTTTAAATTGTATGTTAATATTATACTTTATGTCTATTTTAAAGCTAGGAGAAGATTAAATTTATTTGCTTGCAGACCGTAATTTATATTTTGTCTCCCTTGTTCAATTACATTTTCTGAAGTGCACTAAGTTTAATAATTCATACTTAACAGCTCTCTGATGAATACACTCTATTGTAAACAAGATGTCCTGTTTCTAAGCTGGTTAAAGTTGCATTCTTTTAGTCTAACATCATGTCACCTTGCACATACACACTCTTCTGCCTGTTAGCTGTAAATAACACATGTCTCTAGATTCTTGGACTTTATGTATAGAAACAATTAAATTTACTCTCTGTCTTGCAATGGAAAGGTCAGTAGGATCTTATTTATAGAAGAATAATAAAAAATAAAAATAATAAGATGTTCCAGGAGCTATTCAGGAGCTGTCCTAAGGCCAGCTCGCTTGTTATTCTTCTAAATACAAGATATTCTGATTTTACACTTCAGCTCACATTGAGTGTCAAAAGATTACATTCTATTAAAAAAACAAATAGTAAAAAGAGAAGCTTTATTATTGACCTACCGTATGGTTCTTCATGCAGCAGAGAAAGAAGGCATAGCAACTGAAAAATAATTAGAAATTATAAAAGCCTTCATTGTGAGCTACTGAAGATTCCCAAGAAAAATCAAGGAGTCTTTCTGAAGAATGAAGCTTATGCAGTTTTAATGAGAATTGTGCAGATAGTTTCATGCAATGCTTTGGTTATTTGTAGATAAAAGACTGGTATGATCTCTTTCAGTATAATAACAATATATAAAAAGGTGAAAGTTATATATGACCTTTTTTTCTCTTATAACTAGATGTCCTAAGGTAGAAAGTCTTGTCACATTTCACTGTCTAAAGAGTGTTGTGCTCAGATGTCTGGTCTCCAGGAATTTTAGAAGATGAGGGAACAGTTTTGATCTTGGCCCTTAGAGGTGTTTAGCTGCCACACTGTCATTGATCATCTGCCTAAATACCTTTGAAGATATGAACCTGGCCTCATTCATTGAAAAACATATTGTTCTCTGGGTCAATTCACTGCTGCCCTAGTACAAAATTATTGCCACTATAGTGCACAAAGTCTGAGCTACTGGATGACAAATAAAACAGCTGCTGTAGTTACAAAAAGTCCTCTTTTAGCTCTTTGAACTCTTATGTCGTCTGTTTCCCTGAATTTTTTTTTATTTAAACATGTTGAAAGCAAACAGTGGAACACATTCTGTGAGATCCCATTTTAGAAATTATTACTGGTATCAGAGTATTAGCATCCTTTTTAATTCACTCAGAAAAAGTTTGAGCAGTCCAACTTTATTGGCCTGAATCTTGATAAATTATTTCACACAATATTTTTGAACAATATGATCAGCTTTAAAATTAATAATGTATCAATTTTGTCTGTATAAATTATATCATTTCCATCCACCATCAAATTACAAAGACAAAGTGATCAAGCAAAACCTATTTTGTTAGTGAAATTGATGATAACTTACCTGAGCTGCCTTCACTTTAGTTTTCTGACAGAGCAATGATTCCTGATGCATATGGCAGATAAACTTTAGACATATCATTCAATGAGATAGTCTGTTCAAGACCATTAGCTTTTCCCACACATTTTTTTGCCAATACAACTTACTAGTGAGGGAGCTTTTAATTTCTCATTCCAAAGGGAGAACAGATTTTTAAATTTACAAAACCATTGGGTTTTTTTTATAATTGAATGGCAAGAAGGATGACTTAATTTTCTCTCCTCAGATGGAGCTTCCATGTCAATAAAGTTTATATTTATTAATCTCAGATTAGTTAAACCATAAGGTTTACAAAGATACGTAACAAGCTTCAGCTGTCGAAGTAATTTAGCTGAGGAGAACATACATTCTCAAAACCTTTCCTGGTTACTTGCAAATATGGCTTCTTCTATATTAAAACATCAATTGAGCATTTGTCTTCATCTATGTTCATACTCAACAGAAGGATGTAAATCTGTCTTTTACCTCAGAACAAAGTATACTAGCTCTCCAATATATTTGTACACCACTGTTTCCTTGTGGATTTGAGAGAACACTTACTTCAAAAGAGAGAATGAATAAGCAAATTCATTCAATCTCTCCTTCTCTGTCTGAAACTCAGTGGAACACAAGATGTATGTAATGAAAGTATCAGCAGCCTTTATTTGTGCTTTTTCCTACAACATTCCATTCCACTGCAATATGACTATCATATTGCATTCGTATGCCTTCCTAATGTCAAGTCATTTTCAGGAATGCTTGTCTCTTGATGCTCCCTTGCTATCCCATATACAACACTGAAATTACATTGTTGCTGACATTGGCTCAGGAATAGTTTACTCTAGACTTATGCCAGGACTGCATTCTATCCACGAGTATACTTCATATTTTCAATTTAAAATAGAAAACAAACAAACACTTATTACATAGAGGTTACCATACTACTTTCATTCTCCAAAATACTGAAAATGCTCTGTTACTCTGCAGGCCTTTATATCAACAAATGACAGAGACAGATGAATCAACCAATGTCACAGAGCAGATCAGTGACAAAGCTGGACAGATAACTTGATATTCTGATTCCAAGCCCAACAATATCACTCTCTGGCAGCATCATTATTACTAACAGTAAGAGTAACAGTACAGGTAAGAGTACAGGTGTTAATTTCTAAAAGCTTCCCTTTCGTGTGTTCTCTGCATATATCTACTTGTTCCCAGAAGGACAAGAAGTCTGTATTGTTGGTTACCTCTGCTTATTTCCAAGCACCTGTGGCTTCTGAATGTTGAAATAACACCACATTCCACAGTAGCTATTTGAATTAAAATCCCTCCTCAAAGTGCTCTGTGCATGTGCCAAGATGGTCTACATTAATCTTTGAGTCTGAATAAGGTATATTGACCTGTGCTAAGCCACAGTAAAAAGATGTCATACATAATATATTAATCTATTTCTCATGATCAGCTGTTACTAAGCATCAATTTTTTGTATTATTTTGTTTTGTTATCATATAATAATTTACACTGAAAGATAAATCATAGTTCTACCTCAAAGCTAGTTTGTCAAGGTCATATAAAAAGAGTAGGAAACTATTAAATCTTTTTCTTAATTCCCAAGCTTTGACTTTGACACTGGCTTGTTCTCCATTCACCTTCTACATGGGACTACTACAAAAGGTAATAAATGTGTACCCAAAAGAGCAAAATGATATATTAGCAAGAGCTTTAGTGTCATATATTATCTTTGAGAGAACAGAGGATGGAAGAGGAGAGCAGAAGAAAAAGGGGGAGACAAAATGTTCATCTTTTCACTAACCTGTTTTAAAGAAATTATTTTTCACACTGCTTGAATCTTCACAGTGTCCTTGGAGGTAAATATATTGCACTTTTTCATCCCTGTAGTTCTTTTGTATATGTCACAGTCAAACTCTACTAGAAACTGATGGGGGAAAAGATATGAACAAACATCCACCCAGAAATAGTAACTGCATCAACAGGTTGTATGTCCTATAACAGTTCCATTTATGTGTTCACTGCATATAAACTAGGAAAGCTTAATGTTTTGAGGAATAGCAAATTTCTTAAGTTTATCACTTAGCTGTTTAATATTTCCTCTTAATAGTTTATATTTTAATAAGAAGATGAGGCCATGTACTGTAGTCTGTTAGAAGATATTGTTCCACAGGATGGAAATATTATTAGCTCAGAGGAAATTATATTCCAGTAGCATCTGGTAAAATGTTATTTTTCACATCATTAGGTCATGTATGAAGCAATAAAAACACCAGGAAAAGCTTGGTACTCTTAATCTCTCTGTCATTTTGTTGCTCCAGCCCCTTTCTATGTTAATAAAATCTCAAGCAACAGCAAGAGAACATATTCCAAAACAGGAAGGTTATGATTCATTTGGATTGTATCTGCAGTCATGGAAGGCAGTAAAGCTGCAGATGGTCACACAGTCTGAGGAAAGGTATAATAATTTGATTTTCACAGCTCAGAAGTTCTATATGTTCTTAATATTAGGGAGGAAGAGTTTTGGGTTTTTTTTCTCATCAGTATTTCACCATTGGTACTTCATCAAGTGTAGACCTTTTGTAACACTGTCAGTATTTATCATGTGCACAGAAATGATCCTTTTGAGTAAAGGTAATGTTTCTTACAACAAGGTTATGTGTACTATGCTGATAGTAAGTAGTTCATGCCGTTAAAAATGTCCTATAAAGCTACTTGCATTACCATTAAAAGATGCAGATTGTGGCTTCTAGAAAGGAAAAGTCTGTAGAAGAGACTGTGTAAAAAGAAAGGGTATCCAGCTCAACACAACAATCTCACATCTTGGTGACGTATGTGGTCATTTATCAGTCTCCCCTAACAATGTATACATCTTGACACCTCTTGAAAGCCATAGGGAAGTCTGCCAAGTACTTCAACATGGTCAGGATTTTACCAAGCATTTTTCAGGTGCATCAGTAAACACTTCTTTCTCCATAAAATTTCAACAGTGTGATAATAATAAAGGATGTTTTGATCATTAAGGAAATATAAGGACATTAAAATTCAGACTGACCATTCTTGTCAGACTTGAATGGTCTAATGTGGCTTGAATGTCTGGCTGGATATCACACTTATCCTAATTGATGAGTAGTTAGTCTCAATGAAAGGAAAAGCTATCAATGTATTAGGGAGTATTAAGGCAGAGCAATAATTAAAACACTGCATTAAAAGTCAGTGCACATAGAGGAATTTTGTACTGGTTTACTTTTGTAACTTTTTCCTCTTTTTTGGTGAATCAAGATCATGATATATATAATAACGATGAAACTGAGTTACAGGTAACAAACTCTGACAATTCTAAAATTTGATTTTGCTAAACATGTAAAAATTGCTGATAGTAGGCCAGAAAATGACAGTATATTTTAAGGTTGTAAGATTAGACCCATATCATGATTTGAATGGTGTTAATGGAAGTTTAACTATAGTGTTTGTGAGCTAGTGTTTAAAGAAGGTGACAGATTAGTTTTACTGCAGTCCGCTGATGATATGTTTAGCCTTTTCTTCATAACTTTTGACATCAAAGAGAAGGAACATGTCAGGACTTTTTTTTGTGCTACTAACAGAAGACAAAAGGTGGGTTTGAAGTCAAAACTGAAGTCAGAATATACCCAGCTGGTATGTTTTTTACCAAAGAAAAAGAAAAACAAAATTTCCAATTAAAAAAAGTCAACTCATCCAAATGTAAGCTTTTCACCAAGAATACCAGTTTTAACAACAAAAAAAAAAACAAAAACAAAAAAACCCCACCAAACCACAAACTAATCAGCTTCAAAGACCTCAGGTAGCATGAATTATGAGTCAAGACATCATCAGATGGTAATAATCTAATAGAATGACCTAGTAAATAGACTTTTAGCCTTTGCGAGCAGGAGACCAAGATCTAATTTCCTACTGTGTCTAACTTAGATGCAACATGACTTTTGCTTTGATGTACAATGAAAAGAAATTTTGACTTTGGCAGAGGTGATGGGGAGTAGATGGAGAAAATAAAATCCTTGACGTTTTTCTAGTCCTGGTTCAGCATTCGGCTTGTTGCTATGATGCACAATAGGTTTATGACCTTAGTTAATCAACCAAATATTAAACTCCATTAAACATTGCACCATTTCTAGTAATAGGAATTTCAATCTGATACCATTTTAGTATAAAATAATCTATGGCTTTAAATCATCAGGAAAATAGCAGTCCTTGAAACACTTCTAACAGCTTCTAAACTATTTTGGGTCAAAAAATAAAAACAATTTCCTTTTATTGTGGAGGCAATGTTAAAAGTTTTGCCTAAGTCTAAACTATATTTTCTACATCAGATGTTAACGGGGATAGACAAAGTTTTTGAGAGTAAGGTTAATTCTTTTGAATACTCTCTGGTTAAATAAAGTATTTTAAAATAAATAGTGTGGGGGTGAAATGTTTAAATATACATATAATTTTAGGAAATATATGATACACTACTGTGGCTTCAAATCAGATTTTCTTCTGATTTCCAAGAAATTCCTATGCTGTTTTCTGCTTTCATTGTGTTTGATTAGATGCATAAAGATTCCATGACAAACTTGTGTCATATAATGCTTAGGCAAATCAGGTTTTTTCACCAAAATATTTCTGTCTGCAACTGTATGGTCTAAGGCTTCACACATTTTATGTGTCACGTCATTGAAAGACATTTTTTCTCTTTTGTGAGAAATGATAAACAATAGTCACAAAGCAAAGTATAGCATTCATATGTGGATTTTTCTTTTCATTCCCTTCATCTAGGAGATAAATTATTCCTGTTGTGTGCTGTGATTCTCCTAATTCAAAGAACAAAACTGCAGGTAGATATCCATAAAAAAACCCCTTTTCAGTAAACAATACAATACATTTTCAGCTGCATTGATACTGAGCAGTGGAAGAATTGTTTATGTGGAAGAAATGGTGCTGGGATGTAAATATATGTTAGGATATATCTGGGAAACTTAGTTACACCATAGTTAGGACTGTAACTTGTAGACTTTCCTGTTTCTCTCAAATAAATAAAATGTCATTTCTATCTTTTGCAATTCACTTTTAGAGTCACAGATCAATAAAAATATACTTGACTTCATCTAAGTATCACTAATGAGGTGAATACAATATTGTCTCAAACTAGTATCACTCTACATAGATTCTAAAGCAGAGAAAAATTCTACATATAGAAAAATAAAATTAGCCACATGACAGGCTGCAACCAAGAATTTAATGCTAGGTTTGATATAAGTAATTGTGTTAGCCTTTCAACTCTTTAATGATCTTAAGAGTCAGTGGAATTGTAAGCTTTATAGTATATTTATTTCTTTTTCAGAATGACAAAATACTACTTTTCTTTATATCATACAAGAGTACTTGCCCATAAAAATAAGATACTGCCATTTTATATTTCATAACGTGCTTTCTTTCAAAATCTCTAAAAAGAAAAAAGGACTGGAAATATTTTGTTATTGATGAGTGCCAGCACCTGAAGGGTAAATAGGATAAAATAACTGATAAAAAACTTTAACTGTAAAGGGAAATTTTTATGAATCCACCCCTTTTCAAAACAACAAAGAAAAAAACAGGTAAAAAGGAAGCTTTTTTTTCCCCTTTAATTCTTAGGTTTCAGTTGGTTTCATCAATTTTCATGAGTCCTGCAGTGATTCTATTAACCTAGCCATCAGAATAAGTAGGCTTAGGGAGGTCTGTATTATGTCTTAGTGAAGATATAACTTAGTAAAGAACACTAAGTTTATTCTTTTGATTAAAAAATATAAGTCAGAATGTCCACTGTTTAACTATTGAATTCGGTAGATTTTACACTGGTCAAAGCAGAGTAAGGAGTCTTGCTTTAAATCTTCTTCAGATGTGCTAACTTTAAGCAGGTTTTTTTAGTAGCACTCTTAAAACCATATGTTTTTCAAGGTGCTTTGAAATCTCAATCTAAAATAAGCCTATTCAATTGTCACATGGTGGAAGGAAAGAGATGTTGGCATTTCACTATAAGATGGGAGTGGTTGCAATATTTGACATAGTTTTTAAAGAGGACTTTTGGCATCTAGATAGATACTGGAGCTCTTCAGAAATTTAAATAAATAAATAAAATGAGAAGTCTTTTTAAAAGGCCTTTCTAATTAATTTCCTCAAATAATTTCATAACTTTCTGGGACAGAAAAAATATTTCTTCTATTGTACACTATTTAGTCAGTAGAATATACTTTATGACATCAGGCTATGAGATATAAATAACACTCAAAGAAGGAATTTGAATCAGATTATAAGCTGTGAAAACCTATAGTCATGGTAATTTATGGAGAGCATTATATAGTATGTGTATGATGCATATCATATGTATATACTGTTGTAACGTCTATCATCAAATGTAAGGGATTTCCACCTTTCTTTCTTTCTTATTGCAATAATATAATCAGTAGGTAATCATATATACTGTAACAACAAATTTACTCAATTATTTTAGAACTGTGCAACAGAAAATATATATGCAAGAGTTTTTATGGCATTAGAGTAAAGCATATTACTTTCCATAAAAAACACACAAAAAAAACCCCCTTAATGTAGTTTCATAAGAGGGGAGCTTTGTGGGCTTTTACAGATATAGAAGGTGGAAAAGCAAGGGAGTTGTACTGTTTATTCTAAACTACATTTAAATCTCATTTGAGTGTTATGTGCTAAAATCAGCATTTTTGACATCTTAATCCAAACACATGAATTATCTTCCCACAAACAACAAGGAGATTAAGTGTTCTCTCAGCACCTTGCTGATTTAATACCTGCTTAACTCCTGCAGTATATCTCGCTCTCATTAAACTGCATACACATGGTTCATTTTCCTTTTTTTTTTAATTTTTTTATTGAAAATCTTACATGTATGACTAAAAGTCATGGGTGATATCTTTCAGTTCCATTACAAAATCTGTCATATATATATATATATACCTATATATATATATTTAATACAACTAGAAGCAAATCTAATGAATTATGAAACAATGATTGTCTACCAAAATGTAACTCAAATTAAATATGTTGCAGATGATTAAAATTATTCTGTTTTCTCTGATGGAGCTGAAGGCCACTTTCACATAGTTAATAGATAATGCTGGGCTGCAAAAATTACAAAGCCTTAATGATAATTTCCCATCTCCCAGCCTGGTGTCACCCATACATTAGAATTTTAGTACAAGGATCCTTCTTTCAGAAAAATACTTTTAGAGTGAGCATCATCCTCTATGGAATACCTTCTATTCACAAACACAGTCCTGCAAATGATTCTGTATGTCTCTCAGTAATTGCAGGCAAGTCAAGTCATTTCAAGTTAGGTACAAGCAAAAAGTTTGCAGGAGCAAAGTCTAATTTAGGAACTCATCTACAGATTACCTAAAACAAACCAATCTGAAATAATACTTAAAAACACTATTTTACTTGAATATATGCCTTATTATCTAGTAATAAATCATGAAAGATGAAGTATAAATATTGTCAGAATCATAAAAAAGTTATCTTATTCTATGAAATCCTACTTCAAAATCCTACAGTATTTTAACCAACAGCAGTTGTCCTTCTGTTTTGGCACTCCTGAACCAGTGTAGAAATTATGTGTAGTGAGTTAACACCTTTGGGGAAAAATACTCATGTGCAGCAGGATCTAAAGATGATTTCTGGAGTTAATAGCATTACTTGCTAACATAAGAAAGAAACTGAAAAGAGTGTTTTACTGTGATTCATCAGCAGCAAAAGAGAAGGGGAAGGAGAAAAGCAAGGTGTTTACAGTCTTGGAAGCATATAACATGTTTAACCTTGAAAATTAAATCTTGCATTAAAGACACTCCCAGTTACCTCTGTAGTCTTCTTTCCAAAAATCCAATGTACAAATATTTTATTTAAATGTCTCAGACTTTATAATGGCTCAGAAGAACAACTGCATGTCCTTGGAGCTGCTCTCCTTTCTGAGAGATGAATGGTGGGCGAGATTGCTTTACTGTAATTTCTCCATTTCCATGCTTCATTTCCTACATTTATCTGAGACTGGAGAAAAATCAGCATGTTCTGATAAGTCTAAATACCATGAGGCAGTAAAATGGACCTGAATTTAGTGGATATTGGAGCTCCAAAATAAATATAACACTTTATGTCAAATAATAATAAAAAAGGATAAATTCTCCTGTACAAATCAGAAGAGATAATAAAAAAGAGCAAATAGATAGCAACATTTTTTCTATACCTACATGGGCATCACAAAACTTTTCAACCATAAGAATATCCCTCCATTTTTCTCATTTTATGTAGTTTGTAAACTGCTTCAGTAAATTGATAAACATTATGGAATTTCTTAGTATAAACACTAATTTTTCATAAATCTACCCAGAAAATTATAGACTTCTAATTAAATAGCTCTGAGAACAGAGAGAAGCAAAAAAAAAGTTATCTTCTGGGATTTTGTTTGTTTTCATGTCTGTACTGCTTTTTGCCTAGCGACCTGCATGCAACACTGTAAAGAAAATTTATTTAAAAAACCCTTGCATCTGTAAATATATATTGTAAAGTTGTATTGAATTATATATTATATTTGTAAATTTGTTTCTTCTTATGCTTATCTCATACCAGAGACTCTGTGTTCTAGATACAGCAATAGTGCTAAAGCATCTACAAAGTATCACTGGCTCATTGAGGTCACAGTGCATAAGATACTCTTGAAAGTGAGTTGCCTCTGCAGGTATCTGAGCGTTGCTATCTATTTGAACGTGGCTGAGCGTTTCATTTTATCAAAAATGCCACCAAATGCTCATATTTTGGGTGGTCAGTGCAGTCCCTAGGACAAGTCTAATGAAGATATGTTCCACCAAGGCAAAAAAACCTAAAAGGTTAAAAATGGAGAAATATTTACAACTTTCTTCAGTCTGTAAGGTTAAGTTTTCTGTTTTAGTATTCTTCAGTGCATTTTCAGAGAGAGGTTCCAAGGCTATGAGTATAAGCAGTCTGGTCCAGTCCCATACATATCTGCAAGCCGTTTAAAGCGAGGACCCCAATCACTGAGGTAATCGTAGTTCTGGTCAGAGTTTGAGCTGATCGAATCTAAAGAACTGAGTGACTCTGCCACCGAGCCGTTCCCCTCAAACGCATATGTCTGCAGGGAGTCATAGGGTGGTGCGCAGGGGTCCACGTCAGCTTCTTTTAGTCTTTCCCAGATAAATTCCCTAAAAATAACATTATCTGGGATGCTTTTAAAAGTTGGTCTGCTCAAGAACTGAATCTCAGGTGTCACATCCCTTCTGGTCTTGGTGTCTCTGATGATGTTGAGGTTTCTCAAGGCAGCCATGTCAAAAGCCTCAGTGTCTTCTTCTCCACCACCCTCATCATCATACCTGACAATGTTCTCTCTGATATCTCTCTCTTCATCAAAAATGAGGGGCTCTTTTTTTCGTCGTCTCATGGTGACAATCAGCAAGACAAGAACTGGAACACAGAAAGACCGGAGTTTTAGCATTGTTGAAGTTTCCTCATTTTTTTCCTAGTGGTGGAAGTACTCATTAATTTATATGACAAAGACCCAAGGAAATTACAGGCAGTTACATCTGAAACCTAGCAGGTTTTGAAACAGCTTTTAAACCATAAGCTTTATAGATGTTAAAGAATCTATTTCCAAAACCATTCTGGATTAACGTCTTCATCTCTAATTCTATATCCTATGCTGTCCGCTAAACATAAATTTTAGGACTGGTTCAGTCTGACTATTGCAATCTCACAGCCATGAAATACAAAAAAGACCTTTTCCTGAACTCTTAATTGCCCAAGTGATAAAAGCACATTCATAAAGTCACTGAATAGAATTTAACAACCATGATTTGGGAAGCGACTGAATTAAAGTATATAGCCAATCTCTGCTGAAAAAAAAAAATTAATTTTAAAAATCGTAGATTGGAGAACACGGAATTGTTAAGCAATGTGTGAAATAAGACTGTCTTAGTCCATGGATTAGAAATATCTCTATATAGGACCTCATTTTTCTATAAAGTGCAAAGTACTGTACTTGCAGTTTATGTATTACATCTAATGAGAACTGCTAGAACTGGAGTTTATTGGATCAGCCAGTGCTAGAAAAGTAATTGTTTTTTAAACTTTAATCCTTAAAATTTCTTTAAGATTGAAAGCTAATACTAAACTGCAGTTATACCCAAAAGAACTGGGAGAAATTAACTCAAGGCTCCTCTTATTTAAACGCAGTTTTGGTAGAGAAACATCATTGCTGACACACAATATATGGAACCAGTAATATGAATATTTCACCCATCTGTGGGACATAATGAAGTGTGAGTCATCCTCCTAGAAAATGATTAATACTATATTGTAGCATCTGGATAACATTTGCTGAGTTAATGATACTCCTAGAAGATAGCAAGCATTGCTATGACTGTAAAAATAACAGTAGGTTGAAAAGTCTCGTTCCACATTCAATTAATCTCTTCTGATTTTATGTTTATTTTTAATCTTAAGAATATCTGATTATATGCATTCATATGTCTACGGTTTGCAATCTTTACTTACAGTACTTTGATAGCCAATAAATGCTGGAGAAACATATGGAAAAGCAAAAGCTGATACAGATAAAATTATGCTTGAGCTTCCCTAGGTAGTCTCAAAAATGGCCTCCATAAGTTGTATGATGTAGGACTGCCATTCTTGAAAGCCCTCCTTTTCATGGAGGAATTCTTAAAACCAATATCAATCTGGTGAACATGAGGCATGATTCAATATTGGGATCACTTGCATAGAATAAAGCAGTCATTCAGAGACTGTGTATGCAGAAAACTGTATCATATGTCTATGGATGTTATGGTACTATTTGTAATTGGATAAAGCATGAGATGATTTCAAAGGTGGATTTTCTTCAATTCTTTCTATTTTCCGTTGGAGCCATGCATGTCTAAAATTAAAAGTGGAGCAAGTCCAATTTTTTTCTAAACTTTTTGACGAATATCTTAGGCAATATATTTCCCCTCTTTTCAGTAGCTACCAGGCACACATCTAATGATCCATTTACTAACAGATGCCTTGTGACTATACTACTGCAGCATCAGCATCACTCTTTCACTTTTTTGCCCCTGGCATCTCTCTAATTCATGCTTTATGTATTGAATTCAGAAGCCACTAGTTTGGGACATTTTGCTTTGAACGATATTTACATAAGCAGTTTGACAGTATAAGATTTTGACCTTTAAAATGGCTTTTGTAAAATTCAGAACATTCTGATATTTGTATAATACAAATTGAGCTGCAAATTATACAGCAGAGAACATAAAATTGTCATCAGAGACAACAATTGCACTCCACTTTTAATATTTTTCCTTATTTTAAAATATATTTTAAAGTGAAAGACAATTAGCTTGCTGACAGTACAAATATACATTTAAGCCAGGATTGCTACTGACATAACTTTTTTTTTTTTTTTAACATTTACTGCCACAATTTTTATTGCTATATAAGTAAGCAGCTAATAATTTCCTTTACTCAAGTGTAAATGCATTTTCACACCACTGTCTCTGTTAACATACTTCATTTTAAAAGCTAAATACCTGCTAATAAGTGAAAATATGAAACTTACTAGGCAAGTCCACCTAAAGGTACAATAAAAATTGGGATACAATGAATGTTCTATATAATATTCCTTGTACATCTCACACTTGCTTGAAGCCAAGAAAAATATAGAGTCTTTCTAAAGGTTAAATATTTTAGCATTTAGATGGCTTTATGAGATTATTAATTTCTAGCCTTTCCAACAGCTATGAACAATAAAGTTTAACCTCTAAATGAACAAAGCTTTAGCTGCATTGCAGGAACTGAAGATGAATACAAGCCCAAAACAAATTTCACTGATATCTAAATCAAGTGCAAACGGTTTTAAAGTTTATCCATTTCTCATTAAATCATGGTGTTGGAGTTTTTTTAGCACAAAAGCAGAGATTAAGTCAGTAATTAGTGACTGGCTGAGCATCTAGAAAACCTAATTTTATGCTTTTTAGTGAAGAAATAATATGATGGAAAAGCTTTATGATCATATATATTGCACATTGAGGCTTCTCCATACTGCTACACCAAACTCATCCTAAAGACATGAAATGGCAATACTGATTTTGTATGTCATTTAACAAATAAATAAACCAATCTATATTAGAAGTAACTAATTATAATGATTAAATAACCCCAGCTAATAAAGATAGAACTAAACTAATCTTTGTGTTCTGGTTTACCTGAACTATTAGAAATTTTGATTTTGCTTAACAGGTACAATAGCCAAGAGAAAATGTAATTTTTATTTATTTTAGTTATGGTAATATACAGTTTTATCCTTGTGTCAGTATAGGTGTAATGATAATATCAGTAGTTTCAGCTCACCTGAATCAGTCTTTAAACAAACACCTTTACATGAGTGGATTTTTGCTTTGCCATTTTGCTTTACGGAATTATTATGAAATTTCCATTTTGGTATGATCTGGTAAAAAGTCAGGTTTAGGTCACCTGAGCATATTTCTCTGTTTTAGTATTAATTTTTCCTTTTGTACTCAAGGCAACTGCAACATAATTGTAAGGAAGCCATAAAAGCCCTGAGACAACCTGGGATCATGTTGTTTATATGCTACACCCCTAAGCCTGGCATTTATTATAGCAATAAGCTGCATCAGCTGCAAGCAAATCTGCACATTGGTTTATGCCTTAGGTGTATCATGATTCATAAACCTGATGACTGGAGATCCTCAGACATCTAAGCAGCACACTAATAACCTATTTAGATATACCTTGCAGTTGCCAGTACAGTCAGATAAGATTTGGGGATTACAGAGGCCAAGACTCAGGATTTAATTTCCCATTTAACAAGCTTCATATATAACTGTTGTTTAATCAGTTTGGATTGATGTTTGCAAAGTAACTCTAACCTTTAAATGCCCACATTGAGTGACCCTAATAGGCTCTATAAATTTCAGAAAACACCTTCTGCATTGCTTACTCAATCACCTTCTAATTTCACAGAATCACAGAATCATCAAGGTTGGAAAAGACCTTGAAGATCACCTAGTCCAACCCTTAACCTAACATTGACAGTTCTCAACTACACCATATCCCTCAGCGCTATGTCAACCTGACTCTTAAACACCTCCAGGGATGGGGACTCCACCACCTCCCTGGGCAGCCCATTCCAATGCCTCACAACTTGTTCTGTAAATAAATACTTCCTAATATCCAGTCTAAACCTTCCCTGGCACAACTTGAGACCATTCCCTCTTGTCCTATCACTTGTTACTTGGTTAAAGAGACTCATCCCCAGCTCTCTGCAACCTCCTTTCAGGTAGCTGTAGAGGGCGATGAGGTCTCCCCTCAGCCTCCTCTTCTCCAGACTAAACAACCCCAGTTCCCTCAGCCGCTCCTCGTCCGACATGTGCTCCAGACCCTTCACCAGCTTCGTTGCCCTTCTCTGGACACGCTCGAGTAATTCAATGTCCTTTTTGTAGTGAGGGGCCCAAAACTGAACACAGGAATCAAGGTGTGGCCTCACCAGTGCCGAGTACAGGGGTAAGATCACTTCCCTGTCCCTGCTGGCCACGCTATTGCTGATACAAGCCAGGATACCATTGGCCTTCTTGGCCACCTGGGCACACTGCTGGCTCATGTTCAGCTGGCTGTCAGTCAAAACCCCCAGGTCCCTCTCTGACTGGCAGCTTTCCATCTTTTGGATACTTCCAAATTAAAAGAGTTATAGATTCATCACTTTTAAAACTGCAAGACCAAAACCCACACATATTACATAATCATATTCTGTAAACATTTTATTTAGAGAATAAGATGCTTATGACTAGGACTGGTTCTTCTTGTTTATGAATCACACATTTATATGTGATGATTTAATTGGGTTCTTTTAGGTATTGTGATAATAATAACAAATTCCTTGTCTTTCAGCTGAAAAAATAATAATTTTAATCTGTATTTTGAGGTTTAATCAATGTATTATTAACTTGTAAAGTCTAGTACCACACTACTAGGAGGCTTTCTTTAGTGTTTCTAAGAAAATAGGTGATACTAATAGATTATATTCAGAAGCATGGAAGATAAAAATAATGAAAAAGCATTATGTCAATCTAGCTTTCCATTGTTTCGATACAAAGAAAATCTTTAACCTCTTAAATATGATTTGGTTATCTACAGGTGAACATTCTTTTTTTTCTCTGATTTTATGTACACATTTTATGCTAAACACTTGTTTTTTGTGTTTTTGTGTAATTATTGTGTCTAGAAGATGTTAACTGAAAAACAAATTACTTCGAATTAAATTACCATATAATTGTCACAGGACTTAAGAAATTCCTACTTCTCTAAAAATAATGTACAGTCTAAAATGAATACAAACTAGCTTTTCATATGCTTTTTAATAGAATAAATGACAAGCATTTATTTTTTTTTAGATTTTTTTCTTTTAAACGTAGCCTCACTGCAGAGTGAATAATTATAAAGCTATTTTCAGTAATTAACAAAGTACTGGAACTTTCTTGCGGAATACAATTTAGAATTTAATCTCTATCAGTCAATATGGGGAGATTAAAAAGGTTTTGGTAAAAAGTTTTTCACTTTTAAAAATTATTTTAGTTTGAATAAAATAGTCTACACCATGTTATATGCAATTATAATTAATTAATATGATTTAGTAACATTCTTCCTTCTTAGCATCAGTGAAAACATTGTGCTTACACAAAATTGATTGATTGCTTAAGTAAAAATAATAACACTAAGAAATCCTACTAAGACAATCTGAGCTTTGGTTAAGAGAAATGTTTATTTATTAGACAAAGAGTTGCACAGGGTAAGAACAAGTATCAATGTACATCATACTAACTTTAAGAAGACAAGAGCTTGTTGAGAATTCAAGATACTAGTGCCAGAATGCATGTATCCATGACATTTCTGCAAATCTCATGTTTCCTCCCCTTTACAACTGGCACTCAAGTTGAGATGACATTGATGAATGTGACTGGATTTGCACTGAATATTAATCTTGGGTCAGAAAAAAAATTTTGATCCGGTAGCCTGTCTCCTCTTTTCACTGATAAACTCTTACACAAAAAGGTTCATCCCTTGGTCCCAGCCCTGGAACCACTTGCCAGCAGCTAAAGCCTATTTTTAGTGGATCTTCAGGATTTGTTCTCGGGAATGGATGTGAAAAGATAAAGGGAAAAGGGAAAAGGAAAAAGTAAATTCCTAGAAGTACTACCATTCAGCTGATCCCAGAAAATGTCTTCTAGGAGCAAATGAGAGAAGAAGAAAGGCTCTGGGACCAGACAAGCAACAAGACTTGACTGGAGTTTCACTGGGCAGCAGTGATGCTTAAGTACCTCTTCCTTGTGAAGACTGGCAGCTGTCTGGGAACAAATCATCATCAGGATACAGTACCAAAATGCAAGACTCAAAGCCAGGATTAGCATACAAATGCAGCCTAAACTGTTCCTGCAGCTTTGAACTGTACCCAAAAGGAACAGTTTAGATTGGACGTGATGACAGCACGTACAATTGTCTGTTTGGATCAACAGTGGTGATATATTCAGACAGCTGAATTTGGAAGTGTAATTCTTTGACAAATAAAATTAATGGTAAGACAGTCATGTGCAAGACTCCTCTTCAGTGCACATCCTGTTGTTTGAACACTATGTTCAGAGAGCTTATCTTCAATTCTTAGCCAGATGTTTGTTCAGCACACTCTAAAAATGACCAGAATAAAACCTCAGATTTCCTGAGTTACTGGTTGTATGTGAATTCTGGTGTACTGAGTAAAATAAGCAAGTTATTGCCTGATAACATGCTATGTCTCCACTCAATGCTCTTCTTTAAGACATAAGGCTCTTATTTAAGAAAAGCTTATGCTCAGGCCAGGCTGCATTGTATCTAAAATAGTTTCTCATGTAACCTTCTGAAACTCCCTTTTTATATATAACAGAAATGGTGACATTTCAATTTCAGATGAAGTGAATTGTTATTGTTGCAGAACTTTTCTTCTGAAGTACTTCGGACCAAAGTTTTAAATTGGTGTTTTTCCACTGATGTCAATGCCAGTTGACATGACAGAATCTTTTCTGTATCTTTTTGAACTCTACCATTAGTTTCATGTCCAAATAAAGATCATTTGGGTGTATAAATGACCTAGAAATGCTCCCAGAGAAATGGCACTTTTAAAGTGTTCATTAAAACTTTTGGCAATCATTTCCTTCCATTTCTCCTTAAACCTAGGCCTAACCATGTGTTGAGTTTAAACAATCTTATGTTGTTAGGGTTTTTTTCACAAAGACGAAAAACTCTGGAAATGCCACCTCCTATACACAGCTAGTGAGTAAGTCAGTTAGGTTCATTGCAGAGGTAGTGATTTTCCTTACTCAGTAACAGCAGTGCAAGAGAATTTCCTGTTTTGAGTCCTTTAGAAATGTTTGTAGCAAAAGGGACATTTCCTTCTAATGGTTTACAGTGAGGTGAATCAAAGTCAATAAGAGGACAAATCTATACATCGTTGAAACACTGCCATGAACAGGAGTGTGGATGAAAGTCTCTTGATTTGACCTATTCAAATTGGATAACAGTGATGGATATATCACCATTGGGTTTATACCAAACTGAGGAGACTATGGCCTTCCCTTTTCCCTTAGACTGGTATGTCCAGACAGGAAATAGAAAAATCTCTCCATTGATAACAACACTCAAGAAAATTCTTGCATGCTGAATCAATATCCTTGTTAGCATGTCAACTATCTGACAATAAGCAAAACTGCACTTTTGCTCACCTGCATCCTGCAATGTGTAGATGAAGGATGATCCTTCATCTTTGCTCCTTGATTTGGGCCTTTACTAATAGCATGTAGTCACTTTGTTTAAGGACTAGGCATGAAATGAGAAATGCTAACCAAACTAACATGTTGACACTGCTCCACTGTTTTCCACTGTCTTTTATCTAGTTGCAGTTTCACTACACCACATAAAATCCAACTGTGCTACCAGTTGCAGAATTAACAAAAGATCATTCTGTAGAAGATATTCAATTAAATGTTTCCCATCAGTAAATTACACCTGTTATATTTTCTGAATGTCTTTTGTTCTATGCAAATCAATAAATGTTTAAAAATAGTTATATCTCTGAAAAAGGGACACACATCGATACTGGCTATATGGTGAGTATGTTAAACCAAATACTTCTGTAAACTGCATTGTTTATCTCTTAAATATTACATTTGATGGAAGTGATCTTTTTTCTTTTACTATTGTTTCATAGATACATCTGGAGACAGCTTGATATATAAATTAAGTATCTGAACTTGAAAATCCCAAACTAAAGATTTTGTGTGATTCATGATACAGAATGTTGTTCTGCCTGGAATGTTAGATGTCCATGTTTACAGAAATCGGGATGTGTGTGTGTGTTGAAGCTCATATACATAAATATATATATACATATCTTTTGCTACTATACATTGAGCAGAATATAAGGGTAACAGGAAGAAGACATACCTAGCAGTGTCAAGACACAAGCCAATATTGCTATCAGGGCTCCAGTGCTAAGTCCTGCAGGCAAGATATATGCTTCTGCATTGCATGTCTGAGCAATACCATCTGCATCACAATCACAGACTCTGATGGTAAGGGTATTAGTGCTACTAAGTGAAGGTGATCCACTGTCCACAATGAATATTGGCAAGTAAAAAACAGACTGTTCCTGTCTTCGGAACCCATTTCTTCTGGTTAATACTGTTGCAGTGTTATCTAGGTAAAGGAATAAAAAGATAAATATAAAATACATGGCCTTTCTAAAACACAACATTATAAATAATACAGTCTTTTGTTTAAAAGACTTCACAAACACATTTATGTTATTTCAACAAGCTCACCTTTCCTGGTCATGTATTTTTGAAGCTGCAGAGATAGGATCAGCTGAGAAATGATACCCAACTAAAGAAAAAGATTTACTCTTTTCTATGAAAGACTGTTTCAGAACTGTAACTGCAGAGGTCTATTTGGTTTTACTTAAGATCACAGTTGCAAACTCTTGATAGGTAGCTGAAGAGGAGATCATTATAAAAAAGAAAAAATTACCCTTTAGTGATCAGATTAAGTACCTGCATACCTGTTTCAGGTCTAATTTCTGTGGATCTATTTCAATTATTTACAGATATAGATAGCATATTAGTGGAAGGGATTAACATATTAATAGGAGAATAAGTTATGAAGACCAATAAAATATTTTTTGAATGTAAAAAAAAATCCAGTTGGTGCACAAATGCAGGTAATTGCACATGTAAAAAAGACATGCACTTGTTTTCCGACTCATATGAGAGTCAAGATGACTAATATAATCAGTCTAAAATGTGTGATTCGACGCTGCTGTGAGTTGTGTGATTAAAAAGTCCATGTGTTCCAGAAAATATGTGCAAAACTCACTGTGTTCAATACAGGTTGACAGCTCCTGAGAGGTAGGGAGTTACATCTCCTAGAATGTATAGAAAAGGTCGGTCGGTCGATCTGTCTATCTATCTAGTTATCTATTTATCGACAGGTATATCAATAGCCCTGTAAAGTTATCTTACTGTGTCATCTATTATGACTGATCTGGCAAAATATGCAAACACTTATTCATATAGAATCATATGAGATATGCATAAAATTAATTAACATTGAAAGAGGCAACTGCTGCTGTGACCTGTAACTCCACTTACTTTAATGGCATTGCCAAAGCATATTATTACTTTTTCCACATCTTAAGTTCTCTGGAAGAGGACCTGCCTTTTCATTAAATACTTTACAGCTTTTCTAACAATGGCAGATTTCTGAATAGAGTCTTATTCTAATGCATTTTTATTGTTTTGATCATTATTACTATTACAGTCTTTAGTTTCGAACTGCAAGCTGCTCATATGAAGAAAATTGAGCATGTCCGTAACTATACACAGGGTAAGGCAACAAATAGCTGTGTGAGAGAACTTTATTAGGTCACATGTTATACTTAGAGAATATTGTTCAAAGTCTGTGTGTAAAAACAGTATCCTTTATCTACCATATGTCTGTTTTTCTTGTTTTATTTAATAAGGATGACTTTGTAGCTCTAGTTTAGTACTGATCCATAAAAGAGCAATGCAGGAGTAACATAGTGTCTATTCAGTTTTATTTGCTACAACTAATAGCTAAACTGACTGATACATGCCCAGCTGCTGTACTATGCAGTGCAACTAATGAGAACACTAATTAGAAGCGTGTTCTCAGATATTTTAACTAATAGAAACGTGATGTCAATGGGAGTCTGCATAAGTCTTTAGGGAAATACTCATAAGACGTCAGTGTAAATATCATAGGCAGCTTCCATTATCAACAGCATTCTTCAACAGGTGGTGTACTTACTGGAAAGATGTGTTTTGCTGGGGGAAAAAAAAAAAAAAAAAAAAAAAAAAGACCCTCTCCATTTACCACGCACTCATTTTTTATTCCCTGACTTATATTAATAAAACATGAATTCCTGGACATTTTTCAGTCACTGCCCCAAGGTAAAATCTTATTTAGATAAAGCCTATAAATACAAAAGAAAAAATGTGCGAAGAGTGATTTCTGGGAGGAAGGGAAAAAAAAAAAAGGAAAAAAAAAAAAAAAGAAAAGAAAGATTTGAAGCTGCTCTGCTTGGCTCAAGGCTTTAAATGATTCAAACAACATCTTAATTCCCTTGACAAATAATCTGTAGATAAAATTATTTTTCAGGCTGACTGTAGTTTAATTTATGTCCTTACCAGAATAGAAGTTCATGTAGGTCATAATCAGCACAACATATTCAAAATGAAAGGTATTAGTGGTGAATATTTACCCAAACAAAATGTCCTTACCTTTGTTGTCCTGCAGTGTAAAATTGTGGTTATTTGCTGCCTCTGCTGTTAAACTGAAGTAGAACTGATGGCCATTTGGTGGGTCATCTTTATCAATTGCACTGATTTTTTGGATCACCTGTTTTGAGATACATGGGGGTTTTATTATTTGGAATGGTAAGAAGCATAAATACATGTACATTGCATAACCTATGAAAGTATCAACCCTCCCTTGAGTCCTGCTCATATTGCATTTTGGTTTTCTAATCTCCTGAACATGTAACAGACACTATTAAAACTAAAATTTTACTCAACTCTTTACTTCCGTTTACCAACCTTATTGGCCAAAAGTAATGATCTGCAGGGCCTGTGAGAAAGTTAGGTCCTGTCATTCACCAGAGCTTGGAGTATGAACTGCATAACAGTGGAAGAACTGTATCTTCTGGATGCCCTTTATGTAGTTATCAGTGGCTGCAATCAACGTTGTAAACTTTCGCAAGGAGATGATTATGCTTTTGAGCATTTAAATACACATTTGTGGCGTTTTTCTAATACCATGACAAATAAAAAGCCAAGTCATAAGTATACTAATATTTTATGGGATTTCTTTTTTATTATTATCATTATTTTTTCCAGTTTTATTTTCTAAAATTCTGTCAAAATCTGCCTCTAAAAAAGTGTCACTGTTGTTGAAAATCCATAAAACATGAACCTGCAGAACTAACTCTTCTGACTAGATCACAGGGAAAACAAACAGGTACCCCAATAACAGCATGCATATTCTGTGTTTCACATGAACATAAACTAATAATCACAGTGTTCTCCATTAAGGATTTAAATTATGCTGTGATTTTGAAATGTGCAACAATCAACACCTGCCACAGGAAGGACAATATTCTGGGAGACAGCACAGAAGAGCAAAGTTGCCCAAGGAATATGTGGGATCTATGTTGGTGAAGCATCTACTAGTTTTCTGTGAGAGAGAAGAGAAAATGAGATTTTGGTTTGTTGTGGTTTTTTTTTTTTTTGTGTGTTTTTGTTTTTTTTTTTTCCTGAGGTTTTACAAAGTAGAGAGGAAAAGACCAAATATGAGAGACACCAAGGATGAACAACACCAGATACTTTTAGTTGAGTCTGGGACTACTTGAAAGACATTTGGGGAGTTAAAAACACTGGAGAATATGGTAGGAAAACATCCCCCTTGTGAAATTGTGGCCTTATGGCCCATACTTCCTAAAGGAAATAAAAGTGTGTACTCATTTTAGGAATGGTAGTCCTTTAGTCTCAGAATAACTTCCGTGTTATGATTTCCCAGTTCCCAGAAAAATTAGGAGGCAGTATGCATTCTTAATACTATTCAAAATTAAGTTCGTTTAGAAAAATGTGTCAGTTAAACCAGTAAGAAAGACAGAGCTTCAACAAGTAATTTTTACACCTGAATCTTTCTCTTCAGAGTTATGGTGAAGATGTTAGTGTTTGATTAGTATTTCCTTGTATTCCACAACAAACATCTTTTTTTACTGCCATAAACTGATTATATTTTATCTTAAAGCCAGCAGGCTTTCATAAGGAATGGCTTCCTATCTGAAAAAAAAAATAAATGTAAGAAAACTAACAAGCCATACCTGACCAGGTTGAGCATTTTCACAGACAGTTGTCTCGTACTCCATGGCAAACTCAGGAGCATTGTCATTAATATCAAGGATAGTGATGGCTACATAACCTCTCCCAATCTGTGCTGGATTCTCTATAGGAAAATAAGACAACAAAACAATCAAGATCGTTTCAAGTTATTCTTTGGGTCAGTACATTTTCCATTTTCATTCTTTTGCATATACATGTCAAATCAATTACAAACCCTACTAGAAAGACAAAGTAAGCTCTTGGCTTGTTCTTCTAGACCTAGTGGAAACAATGTTTATGTTTTCCAGCTGCTTCGATTAAACTAAGATTTGACTCTCAGGGATAAACTGAAAATCTAACTCATTAATCACAGCACTGAATCACATCATATGTAAGAATAATATGATGTAAAACCATTGCCAAGGGGTATAGCTAGCCAGAACAGCACTATCTATTTCAGGAATAGCATGGTTGTTATGGGTTAAAAACATCTTTGTTGCAATTCAGATTGATCAGGCTATTAAGAAGTTAAAATCAGAATTCCATCAGCTATGTATAACAGAAAAAAGGAGGAAGCTGTATTCCCAAGCAAATCCCAAATTATTTAAAGTTCACACACAACTAAGTATTTTAACACTGTCATTAAAATGTTGAACACCTTAAGCATGAATCACATTCTTAAACTGATGCAGATCTCTAGCCAAAATTTGAATCTGTTCTGGGTCCAATGTCATAATTTAATCTTAAACAGTAGATATTTTTGGACTAAGCATAAAAGACATTACTGTGTACTCATTATTTTGCTAGATAACACTTCTGTTTTAGATCAAGGAAATGAGAGATTGCATTATTTTTTTTACCACAAGTGATGATATTAGTGATGGAGCAAGGCAGAATAAAAAACTGTACAAACCTTCAAATACATATCTATCTTTTTATAGGGTATTGCAACCAGATTTCAGCAAATATTCTAAGTATTTAAAGCAATACATCCAAATGTAAAGTGGTTTGGTTTGGGTTTTTTTATTCCACATGTAAAATACCAGAGGAGTAATCAGTTTTGATACCAACTTTTTTCTCTGCTGATCTAAGCTTATTGAAAACCAAACTGGTCATGAATATGTATTAAAACATTGTAAGGTATTATTTGTGCTCCTAGATTCTCACTTGTGCCAGGTATACCCCTTAGCTACCTTGTCAGTTTTGTTACTACCCAGGAAAGTTTTTGGTTCCCATGCTGGCCTCCTAGACCAAAATTCTACTCCTGAGAATACAAGACAAATTAATACAGACACTAAATTATAAAAGCTAGCTTTCACATTAAACATTAAATTAACCTAATTGAAAACAAGAAGTGAAGATTTTGAAAATTGCAGCCCAGAGAACTGATAACTCTTTTATTATCACAGTGCAACAGAGCAGTAATAAGGATAAAATTTGAAGAAATAAATCCTTCAAACATAAAGGCAAATATATATAGTTTTTCATAGAATGTAGTCAGAGCTTTAGGTTTAAACTTGCATTAACAGAATTTTTGTTGTATGTGCTTGAAGTGCTCAAATCTTTAACACTTTTTCTCTTACACTAGAAAAGATACCAAGTACAAAATATCCTCTACAGTCTTACCTTAGAGTCAGGAAGCTGAAACCACACATTCACATCGCCTTTCCTTCATACTTTTTAAGAATGCTGTGGTTGACCAACAACAATTAACTCTAAGTGAGTGCCATCACTAAGATGGGCTAACTGCTCTCCTCTATACTCTGTATCACTTTTCCTCTAATGATACTTCAGCTGAGACTGCTGACTTAACATATTTCATCTTCCTTTGTACTTGTTTTTCAGAAGTCAAAAGACTACACAACGTGTGAGGCAGAGGAAAGAGCAAATACTTAATCTGTTGTGTTTCTGAAGTTTTATCACATCAGTTTCTTTTACATTGAGCAAAAAGATATTTTTATCTTCCATGGTTTGAAACTGTCATGATTTCTCTCAATGCAGCTGATGACAATCAAGTTGAAGTTTTACATATAAGCAGCCAATAAAATCTTTAAATTGTTACTTACGACTCTCCATAGCCAAAACTGTGATATTATGAACAGCATTAGTTTCCCTGTCCAAAGATTTGGCAGTTGTAATGACTCCACTGTTGGCATCAATATTGAAATACCTCTCCAGGTCTGTGTTTCTATCTATTGAGTACCTAGGTGAAGAATGAAAGAAAACTTTTGATTTATGTTCAGTTACAGCTTGTGAAAAAGTTTCATTGATTTCTTATTAGAGAGCTCCTTTTTCCACTCTTTCCCCATTTTGAGCTTTGTTTTGTCCAGTTTCTCTGGGGTGTTGAGAGCAGCAAAGCTGTATACAGAGGTGAGAGTTACACAGTGACCTGTGCTGACAGCGGCAGGCTCTGTTCCCACAGCATCCTCTTAAGTGAGGTTATAGGTATTCCCCTCTCTTTCCTTTCTTCCTCTCTGCTGTAAGGCAAACTTTAATTTATTCATGGAATAGCATTCTCCTGAACCCCAGCTAAGGAGAAGGTGAGTTGGAAGTTTGCTACATGGCTGTACCAGCCGAGCACTGCTCCCATGGGGGCTGGCAGTTTGAGCACAGAGCTTTCTATCACCAGCAGAAGAGCCCCTGAGCCACCCAGAGCTGCAGGGTCAGGGAAAAAAAAGAGAGATGATGCAGAGTAGGTCAAGGGATTGCATGTCATCGCTGTCAGCTCCTGGTGCTTTACTGTCATTAGACAAACATAGGCTCATGCCCTTAACTCTTTGGCTTAACATATCTTTTACCTCCAAATTTGTTTTAGGAAGGGGAAATGAGCTCCTTAGCAAACAGAAAATAGCATAAGGGAAAAGGTCAAAATGCCTGTGAGTGCTTTGCTTATAATCCTTTTGAGAGAAAGGGACAGTTGATTAGGCAGATTTACAACTGGAATATTCTTGACATTCGATTTAATATTGGGTCAGGTTCTTGCACTCTTATTTAGATCAAGTATGTACTCCAGAGCACTTCCCTACACTTAGGATGAATTAAAGTGTCTGAATCAGACTGAGTGTGATCATTACAAATACTGTCACACTGATGATACATCAGATTATTGATATAAAGTTTACCAAATCCTTTGAACAACATGGAAGGAAATAATTATGGAAGATAGTTAAAAAACAGGATTTTCCAGATATATTGATCTTATGACTTATGATCCCAGGTATAGTGATCTAATGATCACTACATGTTTTTTCTGTGTTGTAATATAACAGCTTCTACTTTGTTGTATTATTGTGTTTTTATCTACCCCTCTTGGCTGCAATATCTTAGAGCAGACACTTGTTACATAATTAGAATTGTTTTACCGCATTATGTCACAGTGAGAGGGAGACCAGAGTAAAGAGATGAAACAACAGTAACAGCAGTTTTCATGGATTAAGGCTCTCTCCCTCTTTCACTTCCCCCCCTCCCCCCCCACCCCCCCGCCCCATGTTATGCTAACTGTAGTTCATTTTTTACTTTATTTCATGCCAGCACTATTATTTATCTGTTCAGCAGTGTTCTTCAGCTGTTTTGAGGCTGGCAGGTTTCCCCACGAGACTATGCCTGTCATCTCTGCTATGTAGTCAATCTTGGCAGGCCCTGTAGCTGGGAGTCAATCTCCTGCCAACCCCTAGATCTCTAATTATTAACACTATCACTACACAATTTGAAGAGCCAAAGATCTTTCTTTAAAAAAATAGTAAGAAAGCAAGAAAGAAGGAGAAGGAGAGAGGTGAGAAAGAAAAAGAAAGCAAGAAAACAATAAAAGGGAGGAAGGGAAGGGAAGGGAAGGGAAGGGAAGGGAAGGGAAGGGAAGGGAAGGGAAGGGAAGGGAAGGGAAGGGAAGGGAAGGGAAGGGAAGGGAAGGGAAGGGAAGGGAAGGGAAGGGAAGGGAAGGGAAGGGAAGGGAAGGGAAGGGAAGGGAAGGGAAGGGAAGGGAAGGGAAGGGAAGGGAAGGGAAGGGAAGGGAAGGGAAGGGAAGGGAAGGGAAGAAAGGAAGTGGGGAAGAAGGAAAGAAAGTGAGTGGAGAAGAAGGAAAGAAAGTAAAGGAAGGGAAGAAAGGGGAAGAGAGGAAGGGAAGGAAAGAGGGAGGGAGGGAAAGCAAACAAGTTCTATAAATTGGATGACAGATTCTTATGAAGCAAGAAGAAAAATTATTTTTATGGATAGGAAACAAGCAGTTTCCCTTAACTTAATTACAAGTGTTGTATCCATATTATTATTCTAAAAAAATGATTTTAAATACTTTTAATGCTTTAATTCCTTTCAGCCATTAATACTTGAAAATCTTTGAGCTACAGGAGTTTTAAATCCTTTATTTAAGCTAGTTCAAACATCAATAGTTCTCTGGTCCATATGAGATAACCTCTTATTTTCAAAATATTTATTACTTCCCCCCCCCACTATTGTTAAGTTTTAATTGTGTCTGATCTTGTAGTTTCAACATTATCTGAATTGTAACCAATCTAATTTTAAATCAATATAAATATAAACCAATGTTTGGAATTTGGAATAGTTATTTATTGATTAATAATTTAAACTTCTTAAATAGATCATGAAAGGTATTATGCATTAATCTTCCTCAACACATTCCAATTTTAGGTGAATCTGTCTCTGATGTATATCATAGCAAATGCAGGACAGCTTTAAATTATATGATCTGTCAGTATCCCCAACAATGTACATAGCAGGTTCGCAAGTGTGTAGATAAACCCTCACTAAGTTTATTTTCTTCCCTCTCAAATTCCAAACAACTTCAAAGCAGAAGAAATCTTCAGGATATTAGTTAAGCTGGTGATATAACTATTTTTTATGGTGGAATTGTAAAAATTAACCAGATCAAGGCCAATAAACTCATCCTTATGTTTACACAGGAGTCAATAGCATTCTGAGCATGGAGAATTCATTTATGGGACTGGATTTAATCCTACCCTACATGATTCTGCTAAACCTGACATTATACACCAGATGCTAACATCAGTGCCAGAAAACACTGCCACAGCAATGAAAGAGCTCAGCAAAGATAAATTTCACAAGGAAATCCATGCCAACCATCCATCTAGGACTTGTTTATACATTATAGGAATCATCTATTTTGAATATGTTGCAAATATAACGAAAGAGAGAGAGAGAACATTTATGTCACCTCTAGGAGTGAAACATATGCTTTATTTTTACAACTTAGGACTGCTGCTTTAGAAATTACAGAGCTACACTAGAGTCCCAAGTTAATCTTCAACGCCTGAAAGTAAAAATTTAACATAATCAAAAAAGGTGACATCAAAATGAGTTTTGTACCTGTAAAGTTCTTTTCTATGTATGCCCTAAATGAACAATAAAAACAAATGAAACTTAGTACTAACTTTTAATTGTGTATGTGTTCCTCCTCCTGCAGATGTTTAAGTTCGCAAAATTCCTGAGTCAGAAGTATTACCCTCTAGATCCTTTGCATGTTCCTTTGACAATTAATATTACTACTCTGTATAAGAAAATTAACAAGTAACTCATTACTGGTTTAACCTAGGTGGTGAGTCTTTATCATTGAGATTTGACCTTTGTTAGGTGTTGGAAGCGTGAGAAAATCAAAACAGTGAAAAATCTGTAAAATACACATTTCCTTGACACAGGGTGCCCAGAACAAACACAGGACGGGATAGAGATCCGGTGATTTGTGTTTGTCGTGGCGCCAAGGAGGAATGCGAAGCAAGGTGTAGGCCACACGGTCTCATTCTTTCGCTTATCTCAAGGACAGATTTATCTCCTGTTCTACCCCTTTCTCTCAAGGGATGATTATTGCAGTAGCCAGTCAGCCTTGTTTGTCATCCTCCCTCTTTTTCCCACAAAAAATAGTTGTTGCCCTCGCACCAAGGAATGTGCCGTGTCATTAATCAAAAGATAATGGCTTGACTACAGTCCCACCTACTCACACATACATACTAAGATAAATACTACCCCCAAGTTTGTACCTAACTTGGAGGGACGATAATCCAACACCAAATCAGAAGGACAGATCGATGGGTTTGTGCTCCTTGCCCTCCCCCCACCCCCCCCAGAAGGGATGCTTTTTGGTAAGATTTGAGCCTTTGGCTACGCAGAGTGAGTACCCAGGAATTAAGTGGGTGTGACTGCAATCATTTTTCTTTTGTGTAGTTCTATATAGGCAACCTGCAGTTTGTGCATTTATCGTAGGCAATCTCAAAGAATCTGTAGATGTTGCATAAGAATAAACCGTACTATTTGTGAATTTGACAGCTTCTTTTGAATGCAACTGGACCTACAGCATACGGGCTGTTCATTCATTCGGTGTCAGACCTATAGTTACAGCCCTAATTGGCATACTTATGAAGAGATAAGTCCAGCCGCCACTAACCCCTCTAATCTCTGAGGACCAGCTGGAATGCAAGGGGATTCATCTCTTACCAAATTAATTCCCCCCTTAAATGCAACAACCTTAGATACAGGAAGGCATAAGGTCAAGACTTTGTGCTTTCTTATGGGTTTTTTATGATCCTGGGCATTGGATTGTGAAAGACTTGAAGGTTCTTCACACACTGAAGAAAAAAGAAGAGGCTCTTGACAGTTTTCATGCATCTCTAGTGTTCATATCTTCCAATTTGAATGGAAGATATTTGTCTGCAGCAGAGTTTACAAAAGCCAAAAGATTATTGCCTTTAACCATCTTGATTAGGACAGGATGTGTCTTGTTCTATCCATTTCTCTCATGTAAAGAGTTTTTTCTAATTTTTTATTTTTTTTTTCTGTGGGACCTCAGCTCTGGTTTGCCATAGAAGAGTCTATATGCTATTACATTCTTGTGCATAGTGCATGCATGATATGAACCATTATGCACACAGACTCACACACATATAAGTATATTTTGTATATATATTTTGGTGCTGTTGATTTAAGAGAACATAACTTGTTATAGATAGTAACAGACTTTTCCTAAACTTAGAGAGAAATAAATATGAATAATAGGTGAGGTTTTTTTTCTTTGGAATCATTAAATTATATCTTTTCTTCTTCACTTTACAGAGATTGAAATATATTATTTTTTCAAAGTTTCTGCAGTTCAGAAGTATAAAAGTCAAAATATGCAAACCCCTAGAACATCTCAACCTCCCTCTTCAAGGGAAAAAAACTAATTGCTTTCAGTGTAACCAAAGACCCCCCCACAGCAAAATTAATAATTTCAATACAAATGCTAAATAAATAAACAATTAAGACATCTTATAATTACCTGACAGGACTACTTGAGGCATCTGGATCATGGGCCGCTACAGTTCCAATGATAGTGCCGACCTTTGCTGCCTCAGACACCACCATGGAGTACAAACGTGAAGTAAACACAGGTGGTTCATCAACATCTTCTACGATGATCTTCACTGTTGTCATGTCACTGAAGGGTCCCAGACTCAGGAAACGAGGGTCAACATGCATATTGGCTGCTTCTATCCTCAGGGTATAGCTTGTTTTAGCTTCAAAATCCAGTTCCTATACAGGTAAAGTTATTCGGAAATTTTATTATCCAGTGATGTTGCCGTAAAACTGTTTCACTTAAAACTGTCAGTAAGTACAAAATGAACTTTCCCATTTGTATCCAACCAGCACTTTTGATTGGCAGTGCATAGTTGACAGCTCATTTTTTAGCTTTCTCAAAACTCTATTCACAGTGTCTTGCTAGTGAATATTCCCCAATGACTTTAACAATAAAGGTAGTTCTACCCTGTGAATGAAAGAATTCTCTGAGTTAATGGAAAATCTTTTTGTGACTTCTGTGAAGACCAAATTCTCTCCCATTGTTTCATCATTGTGAATGAATACTGATTTTTGTCTTACTCATATTTTATCTAAGGTAATGTCAGATACAATTTGCCATACTACCCAGACATAACAACTCAAATATATTTCACTGGTGAAAACATCTCATTCAGAAATTTGTGGGGTTTGGGGTTTTTTTGCATAACATTGGGATTGACTAATTGATTATTACTTCAAGTTTTGTATAAATTTGTGTAGAAAATGTGGCAATCAGTTAAACTGCATTGTTTAGATAACAATATTTTATACTGAAATGCAGTCTGGAGATTGTTTTGTTTTGTTTTGCTTATTAAACAAAATGCATATTAATTTTTCCACTTTCATTCTGCTTTAATTTTCTTTGATGACAGTATAGTTTCTTTTGGAATAAATACTGCATTAGAATTAAAAATTATGTCCCACAACTAATGGGATATCTGTGATCTGGAGGACAGTCCTATGAAGAAAATTATTTTGAAAGCAAAAAGGCATCTTACCTTACAGGCAACTATGGAAAGAAAGCCTCATGTTAATATTAGCACCATTTACCTATATCTATATTCTTAGTTTGTCAGCTTGCACCAAATACCTGGATAACTATTCCTTTGCAGTTCCAAGTTTAATCATTAAGGAGAGCAACAAAAGACCCAAGCATTTCTAAAACTGCACTGTGGTTACTCAACTATCTTTTCACACTGTAATTCCAACTGTATATAACAGATTAAAAAAAGGTTTTCCGCATTTCTGATTCTGAATACATCATAGGGTTTTGAAATGTGCTTGCAAAATAATCTGACAACATCTGCAAAACATTCCTGTACTCACTCAGAGGAGCAGCAGAAGTGAAACACATATCTGTTGACCTACAAATGCAAGGGTCTAAGTTCTCCATCCAGTTACAGTAGGAAAAATCCCAAATGAGCATCTTAAAATCAGAGATTATGCTGATGCTATAACACAGCTGTAAACAGTCTAGATTTAAAAATGAAAAATGAATTGCAACACTCAGAAAGGCACTGAACTTCTATAAACTCTGTGTGGCAGCAAAAGACTTCTCCAAACAGGAATACATGTGATCTTCATGTTAAGCAAGTGCTTACTTCTTGCACTGAATCAGAGCTGTAGCATCCATAGCTCTCCAAACCAGATATGCCATAAAAGAAAAATTGTCTGGATTCTGGTCACTATACTGGTCAGTATTTATTGCTAAAGCATGTTTAATTGGTTTTAGTTTTAATTTTGGTTTTATATTTGAAGTACAATATATGTGCTATGAATCAAACCTCACAGCCATAATGCAAATGTCATGTAGTGTTAGGGTGATGAAAAAAGTCTCATAACTGTATGGTGATAACAATTAAGCAACTGATATAAGCATCAAGGTTAAGGAGAAAACAACCAAGCACACAAATATCTTAAGACATCTCATTTTCCAATAAAAGCATCATATTAACTAAAGAAATTATAACCTGAAGAAGGTCAAAGAAAAAAGGCTGAGATTTGTTGAGCTAAAAAAAAAAAAGTGAGCCTTTACCAAACAGTATATTTTCAGTAAAAATATACAAAAATATATAGCAGAGAAGGGAAGGATAAATCATTCTCATTAATCAGTGATATCTGTTGAAATTGGATGACTGAGATTACAGCAGTACTTAACCAATCACATGGAAATATATCATGAGACTGCAGAGAAGATAGCTTCTTATGACATACTAACATCAACACCACAGTCATATCTAAGAAAAAAAGGTTATGAAAATTATGATTTAATAGAGAAAGTGCATAGAGAACAATATATGTAACTGGACAAATTATATGTTTTAATTTGAACAGACTAAGCACAATAATGAAAAAATACTATTTAAATTATTTTTTTAAGACATTCCCATGTTTCTATACTGATTAAGGAAGACTAAATGAGAACTTTAATAATTGAAATCATAAAAATGTGTTTTCTATGTGAATGTTTATCACAAGGGCTGACACGCACTTTTAAATCATTATATTTCATTCCTGTAGTGTAGAAAGAGATAATTCTTTATTTGACTGGATTACAGGAGTGTTAGACTAATAAGGAACACCAAAAACCACTTTCATTAGAAAGGTATTTTCTCATAGAGAAGGATGCAAAACTAATGATAGTGTAGATGCATATTCTAAACAGTCTTGCTTACTAAGAGCACGTTTCACCTTCTCTAACTTAGCCATGTACATCTGAGAAAATCACCATATGGTGCTTACTGTGAGTTCAGCAAAATTCTTCTAGGGAAGAAATCAGCTGGTCTACTTACAAATGCCTGTTTTTCACCAGCTACTAGTAAGGGAGTCTCAATAACTGGAAGAAGTAAACATCTGCTTTCAGCAATATGAATCCTGCCCTACAATTCCATCAGATATCTTCTGGTACCCAATGCTGCTGATAGTTTCCAAAAGATATAAGAGTCCTTGTTAATGAAAAATAAGTAAATAAATAATCTGATGTGTGTATATATACAGTAGGGAACAGTTGGCGTTTTGAGAGCGGAAGTATGTATTGGCAAAGGCGTTTTACAACATCAAATGCTATTGTGTTATACAGGGGCAGTAATATTTTATTTTGGTTCTTTGTAGCAGAGTCTGACTCCTGTGGAGTGTGACAGTGTCTACAAAATCTACAGTCATCATTCTCAGTCTGTTCCTATAAGATACACATCCACAGATCCTATGATGAATACACAAGTACCAGGTTTTGAGGCAGAATATAATCTGGGAAAATAAACAAAATCTCTAAAATATGATTAGTATGCAAGAGTTTTTGACCTGGTGGAAATGTTTCAACAATTCATAGATAGTATAATAAAGACATTACATACTACTGACACTAATGAAAGACTGAAAAAGTGAACTGAAAAGATTTCCTTTTTTTGTTTCTTCTTATCTAATTATCACTGATGTCAGTTATACGGAGAGCATTATTTAACTGGCCTTCAGATCATGCATTCATTATGTCCTGCTATAACAAAAGCACAAGATTCCAGTAATGGAGTACCAGGTCAACAGACTACAAATCACTTCCTTAGTGTTGAAGGTTAAATGGGCAATGCATACTTCAGTCCTTCAGGACAGTGAATAGATCTTAACAGCTTCATTAATATCTCTGCATTAGTGTTATCTGATTAGATCCTGTGCAGGATCCATTCTTTTGGGGGTTTGTGGGGTCTTTCTTTTTTTTTTTTTTTTTTTTAGATTTTTTTTTTTTAAAGGGTGAGAATTTTACCCTGTCTGAAGCAAATTACAAAACAATTCATCTATATTACAGAGGCTGGATATGAAGTTATCATTCACAGGAAGTCCATTTTTGTAATGCTAATTTTTTATTGTATGATAACTTTGCAATAATGTACTTTTCAGAGGTGAAAATCCCATTTTTAAACCCAGTTAAGTTTTTATATTGAAAACTACAGTACATCAACCAAATGCACCTTATCTCTCAAAGAAATCATGGAAGCCTCAAGTTCTTACATTCCAAACTCTAATATAGAACTGAAAGAAAATTTTCTAGCTGAAAAAAAACATGAAATGTTAACAGTAATACAAAGGTTTTTTGGTCAAAAACTTACATATAAACACCCCATTTTCATATTTTCCAGTATTACTTTTAGAACAAGCTCAGCTTTTAGAATAATCTCTTAGTAGTCCATTTCTGTAAGAAACATAGAAACGCTATTTTCACATTTTGCCCTCTAATATTCAAATTGATTGGTGATATTGATGGTAGGGCCATGTTTTGGGGTGAGAAACGAAGGCAAACAGAGCAAGAACTGTACCATGGAAAATCTTAATGCTCATCACTTGCTACAATAAGACATGACAACCCTCAGAGTCTTCAGGCTTTTTTTTTTTTTTTTTTTTCACTTAAATTCACTAAAATCTCTCCACAGAGTTCAAAATGTCTTCAGTCAGATCTCATAACCTTCCAAAAAGTCACATATAATACATACAATAAAAATATACCTTGCAGCTTTTTTAATTATTAAATTACCATTACTATTTTAAGCACCAAGTATTTGATAAAGGTGGAGTTGTATACAGATCACATATCAGGTTTTTATCTTAAGATGTTTTGCTAATAAGCTATAATTATTACTGAAGTCTAACTATAAACTGCAACTTTGTGAATAAAGTGAGATCTGTACTTATATGATGCCTGTTTCAGAACACTATTTTTAGGAATAGTGCTTTGGAAACGAAAAGCTATATGGTGTTGTTTATGTATTTTGCTTAGAAAGTGAAGCCAAGATTCCATTCATGTGTATTACAATCAGGGTTCTGTGAATAGTCAACATGAATTGACTTTGAAATCATACACACATAGGTTTGCATGGACACTTCAGAATTTGTTGTATTAAATGTCTGGATCATCATTCACTTCCAGAAATATTTCTTCAATTCTAAGGTTGCTACTGCAGAGACAAATCCAACACATTTTTTAAAACTCCTATATATTCAGAAAAATTACACTTCTCTTCCAAACACCCTCACCACTGTGAAATGTAGCTATGCAAATGATCTGAGTCCTTACTAACAGAGCATTGATTGCAGAATGTAAATCACAAATTAAACCACAGGAAGGAATTGATCCTACTCTACAGATGGAGAACTGAGTCACAGTGTGAACCAGGATAAAATTTTCAAATAATTCTAAGAAATATAAATGCCCAATTCCTTTTCAAAAACTGTACAAGACTTTTTTTTTTTTTTTTTTCTCCTGAAAAGATGACCTAAGATCAATGTTTTCCTAAATCCTGCTTAAAAGTAATTTACACATCTATTTTAGCTTTACTCGGGAGTTCACTACAGAGAGTGTGTCTATAGGATGGAGAATAGACAAACTCTCCCATTATTTCCAACATCAGAATTCTAGCATGAAGTTTGAGTAGGTGGTATCTTTAGACTGCTCTGTACGAGATAAAAATAGAATTTTATTCTGTTTCATTTGACAAGCAAGAACTTTTCATTTATTTATCATTATTATTTAATAAAAGAGAAATTGGGACAAGAAAAAAATAGGAAGGTTTCCACAGTGACTTGAAACTACTAGGCAAGAAATTATATGGACATAGCAGGTTAGAGGAAAAGATCTTCACTAGTTTTCCCACCACTTTCCCACTGTTCCTGTAAGCTGAGAATACTGATCTGAACTGGTTTTATGGGTCCCATTTACTCATTGTTTATACCAGCTTCTGGAAAATAAAGTTTATCTTCTAGCATTTTTCATATCCTATTGCAGGTTGGAAACAAGTGTATGGCAGCCTAAAACAACTTACGCACTTTGATATACCATCCTAGATATGTGCTGGGTAAAATTTTTGTATATGAATTCAGTCAATTAATTCAGTTAATGTATTACAGAAGAAGGTAGACTTTATTTTTTAGTGCCAATACCAAGTAAATTGTTCAATACTGGTTTTACTAGCTCCTGTCATAAGTTGAAATTCTAGCTTTGCTGATATCACCAAAAAATCAGTTCTACCCAGATTTAACCTCTTATTATTTAAACCACAAATTCATGAACAAAAATTAGTCCTTATCCCAAAGAATATTTTGAAAATTTGTTTGCTTGTTTTTTAATCTAGAATGAATTTAAGAAACTTGCTGGAATACATGAATTTCACATGTCATTCAATCCTGATTCAAACATCCTAACCTGGACAAAATAAAATAAGGAGTCACAAGTATGTGAAAAACCATATAGTAGCAAATATTGTACAGTGGTACGGCATGCATGCTCCTTAGTTGTGCTGCATAAGGTAGTGCAGTCCTACTCGACTCTTTGGAGGGATAACAACTAAGAGGATGAAAACACAGAGAAAGTATTCCTCCCTTGTTTGATTCCATATGGTCAAGGGAGTTATCATAAGAGTGCCAGTCTATTGTCAAAATGTTACCTTGAACTGAGGTTTAGTCTGGTAGCTAGTGTATTTTTTCCTGCTGACTTTTGATGTCTTGAATTCTCTGTGACATAGGGTGCAGAGAAGAAATGTGTTCAAATGTGCATGGAAAAAACCCAAACCAAACCAAAAGTTAAACATACCCAAATCTTATTCATCAATTTTGCCAACTTTCAAATCAATATATGTATTAGTCAATTCCATTATACACAAGTAATCTTGGGAAATACCTAGCCATGTAACATTTTTCTCTTTCTAATACCACAATTCTTGGTATCTCTCTTTAAAAAAAGATCATTTTCCCAAATTTATATATACAAATAATTCCATTTTTTGCTGATCCTTGAGCATTTTTTTTTTCATATTCTATCCACTTGGAGCATACAGAAATCCTGCTTTGCTCACCGAATTCTTAAATCTCACTTCTCTTATTTATTTTTTTTTTTTTTTACAAAAACTTGGTTTTTTTACTTGATGTTTCTTATGTGTTAAAAAATGTCTTAGTTTTTAGTGAGGAAGTCAACTTTTCAAATTGTCTCAAAACAGTTATTCTTCTAAAAACTGAATGTAAAATACTTGGTTTGTGTATGGAACACTGACAACCAGATGCCAAACTTTCTCCAAAACACCCAGCACAAAAATGAATGGAGCAGTGCCTTCAGCTGCTCAGAAATACTGGCTGTGATTTTCATGCCCAGCCTGCTGATTTATATGTACGATTGTAGCACAAGTATGCAAAGCTAAAGCATGCATTTGCATTTAGAACCAAAGCTTGCCTTTTCGGAAAACTTTGTCTTGCCATTTTACTGCTTGATGTGTACACAGACATGTCATCTGAGCATATAAATACACACAAGTTTAAAATGATGGGCATGCGTTTGAAGGCTGAGCTATTTCTCAATGCCTCAGATGATTTCAGGGACATGAAAAGGAGAGAGCTAATTGCACTTGGAGGTGTACAGAATGTCACGTGCTGGTTAGCAAAATGTTTGGGCAGATTCCAGGCTACAGACTTCATTTCTTCCCTGATTCCTTACTAAGAAGCACATGTTATCATGCAGGGATAACCTCTGCCCAACTCCACAGTGATCTGGCAGCTAAGGTTCAGTGGTTGAAGCCCATTTAACCTGCATACACTGTCCTTAATGGTCTTCTATGTACTTGTTCTCCAGAGAAGAACAAGGTACAGTTGCCCATTAACTACTGTGCTTGAGCTCTTCCTTTACTTTCTTCACTCCTAGCCAATGTTCTCTGCCAGGTTGACAGGGAAGATCTTTCAGCCTTGAACAAGGCATCAAGTTCCCTGGAGTGCAAATGAAGAGTTAAGGACATCCAGCATGGGGACTCACCTTTGGGTATAACAGAGGAAAGAAAGTCAGTAACAGTAGGAAAATGAGAGAAAATTTCTAACACTGCAGACAAAAATGTCTGATTTCTTGTGTGAAATATAGCAGCATCTAGGTTTAAAAACGATTAGTAAATTGGTGCATTTCAACAGGTGAAAATTTTGTAGCCTTTTTACTGTAGTCTAATAGCTATTTCATAGAGCACTTCTCAGGATAAATGTTTGGTACTGAAATGTCCAGTTCAGCTCCCCAGCTAAAGTGGTTACAGAAATAATAAATGACAATTATTTGGTCCACTGTACAACACTGGAATAAGGATATTTCAGGAACAAACACCATGACGACAGGAGCATACTAAAAATTAAAATGAACTCAGTTCTCAAATTAGAAACTGAAGCTCCCAACTCATTCAGCATTGATCACTGTGGCACTGATAGATGCTCTCTCTCTAGGATAAGTATATTTCTTCCACATCTTTGCTTAAAAACTTTTTCTAAGCAAACTGAAGGAGCCACACTGAATTTGGCTGTTGAACAAAGAGAAAACTAACTTTTCATCACTTGTATTTCAAATGTGCTAAGCAGAAATTAGCACAGATTGCAAGAAGCTTAAGAAGGATGTCTTTGCCTTGAAAAAAGATGATTTACATTACACATATTAGAGCCTGATCTTTCAAGGTTGCTGAACATTCTCTGTTTGCTGTAACATCTATGGATGCTTACCAGATCTCAGCAGGTGTCCAAGGCATCAGAGAATTAGCCCATTACTTTACAACATTATGCAGTATTAAGTTATTTCAAAGAGGAAATGTTACTGAAGCTTTATATTGCTTTAGAAAGGATTTGATGCACCAGAAGAGGAAAAGAAAAACAAACAAACAAACAAACAACAAAACAAACAAAATACCCCACAACTGGTAAGTGAAGTTTGCAGAGATTAAAAAGTATATAGGGAAGAAAAATCTGCTATGGAATTATATTAGCCACAAACGTAGCTCCTAGTTCAGGAACATACTTACACATATTCTAAAATATCAAATCATTCCCACATTTTAGGGGGTATTAAAGTGTTTAGCAGAGTTAGGACCATGGATTCAGTATTGTCATTGCCAAGTGTTCACACATTAAGAGTATGAAATTATATGACAACAGATTCTTCTGTCTAAGGTGCTGAGGTTTTTTTTCTGTTCTCCTCAGAATTTAAATTTTCTTACAAAATATTTCAGCACACTTATTTTTAAAAGAATACTCTTTAATATGTGTTGCTGAGGTTTAATATTTTTTATATAAACATGATTTTTCAATTTTAAAATGTTAATTTTCTAACTGTACATATAGAATACTAAGAAGAAAAAGTAATTCTTTAAATATTTCCATTTATTGGAAATATTTTTTAATAATATATTATCTTGTAAAACAACTATTCTTATTGATACATAGTTTTAACTTTAGCAATGTGTGCCTCCTGAATAGAACAATATCATCCAAAGACAATTAGGTTTTTTAAAAAAAAAAAAAAAAATTACATTTGGGAACTATTTTGTATTTTGTATTGGAGCTTACATTTTTACTGTAAGATAGATTTTCACATTTTAATACAAGAACAAATGAGACTATATCTTGGATTCCCATCCAAACTTGTATGTGCAGGAGCTTTAAAAAAACACTCATCAAAACAATACAGCTATTGCCAAAAAAACCCACCAGAACTTTCAGAGTAAGTCATTAAACAGCTCAAAATCACACACACACACGCACACTGAAGTCAAGATGAAATATGCCAATGGAAAATTTTACAGCAGATAAGGCTCTTAGAAACAAAAGCCCATACTCTCATTACCTGCCCTCATCTTGCACAGATCTAAACAGAATCAGTGAGAAAAATCAGACTTACCTTCTGAATTGTTATGATTCCCTCCTGGGTATCTTTGTCAACAGAAATTTTGAATACTCCCAAACCATCACCATCCACAATCTTATACTCCATTTCAGCATTAGATCCCACATCTGCATCTGCAGCTTTTATTCTGGCCACCACAGAAGACACTGGCAAAGACTCTGGGACATTGTATTGATATGATCCTGTGAAATTTGAAAATTTAATTAATTTGGAGTCCTGTGGGACTGTAGGCCAAAAAAAAAAAAAAATTAGCCCCCTTAAAATCTTCCTTCCTTTAAATCATGTACTTGAATATTTACTCGGTCTAACAGAATATATTCAGTTTAAAATAGAATTGCCCTTTTTTTGCTAGGTTTTCTTTTTAATGGACTCTAAGTACTATGGGCATAATTTCTTCCTACGACGAGAGAAGTACAAGGAAAAAATGCAAAAACGTAATTCAAAACTTAAGTGCAAATCATGAGGTGAATGCCCGCTACAGAGTTCCAGTGCAGAAAATATTTTACTTTGTTTTTCACAAAACAGGAAAAAAAGCAAGTAAGTAAAATAATATCAATATAAACTCTTATTCTCTTATAGCTGGGTGTCTTGATTAGACAGTTTGCAATCTGACTATGACTAGAAACTGATATATATTCATTTCTTTAACAGTAAGTACACCATCTGAATTCTTGAAAATTCCAGCTTCTTCATTCAAGTACAAAATGATATATATGCTGTCGAAAGGGTATCTGAGTGCAGTCTGTAGCCAATAACACCCTCACCTTCAAAAATAACTTCAGTTATTCTATTATTTATTCAAGCAGTTGGTGGCTTGAAATAGATCTATTTTTTATATCATTGGAAGTGAGGCTGGAGTGGACATGAATATATTCTTCACATTATTTTAATTCTACTTAGCAAGGACTTTTTTTTTTTTTTTTTTTTTTTTTTTTAAGAAAAAAGCATTCCAGACAGAAAGCTATTAAACTGAACTCTTCAGGTTTATGCGTACACCTGTGTACTCCTTTTTTTTGGCTAGGAAGAGAGCCACCTTGCTCAAAGAAAGTAAATGGAGGGAAGATGACTTTCCAGCTCTCTGTGATTAATTCCTTAGGAAACACTGTATGCACAAGAGAAATCCTGCTAAAATGTCAAAGGAATATGAAGGAATGAGTCAAGTTACAGGACAATGTATCCTGAAGTCCAACTGGCAAGAGATAAATATCTATTAATGTGTATCTTTTTTGCCTTTAACATGTACCTGCTGTACATCATTTCAACTGATCTGAAACATATTAGGTAAAGACAAAAGATTCTTCCAATGTAGTAATAATAATAATAATAATAATAGTAATAGTAATAATAATCAACCTTGTTTTCAGTGATTCTCAAAGTACTTAACATGGAAGCTGAGTACTTTTACTCTTTGTTTAGAAATAGCATGATGTGTAAATAAAATAACAATGTTTAGAAATAATATTACAAATCATATTTTTACAAAACAACCTACGTCGTGGAAAGCGGGGTGGGTTGTCATTAACATCAGTCAGAGTGACAGTTACAGACGTTGTCCCTGATAATCCACCATTCTGCCCAACCATGTCCTTTGCTTGAATAACTAGTAGGTATTGGTCCTTGGCTTCTCTATCCATATTTGGAAGGGCAGTCTTGATAATACCTGCAGCAAGACAAGATATGTCAATGCACAAACAAATATGTTACCATGAACGCTGAGCTTGCCTTTAAAAGGTAGTAGCAGATCAATGATTGCAACAAGAGAGGAAATAATTTTCAACACTAATATCACAGTTTTTGACTAGGAGCTGAACTGACATACTGCAAACTTATTTTAAGTAGTCACCAAAACCCATCAATTTTTATTTAGTACTAGATTCGTTGGGTAATGCCATCCATGACTGTTTTTTCTGATTATCTTCTCCCTGAACTACAGACTTCATAATGTCTTGAGTAACACTCCCTTCCCTGGAAGATATGATCTGTGTTTGATTTCCCATTCTTTTAGAGCTAGGAAGAACAGAATATTCTGCATTCATTTTTAAGATTCCAAGGTCAATATTCATTTCACAATGTCTTGAACAGTCATTCACTTCATTAACTCTTACTAATATTGATATCATGCCATATTCTGCATGTATAAGAAATTACCTTATTTTACCATATATTTGCTTTAAAAATACCCAATTCTAAAGCATTAGTGTAATTAAGGGATTTTTGATTTATTAATGGAAATACTGTAATATCTGAAGTAGTTTTTGTTATCCATTTGATAATCTGCATACAATTTATAATGAACTGATTTGAAAGGAAAAGCACAAGAAACCTCCACGTTTCATCCTTTCAGTTCTGTTGATATAGATCAAAAAATAAATATGCCTTCTCAAAACGTGATGACTTTATGAATATTTCATGTTCAGTACACAGTACAGCCGCTAACTCTGATTTCCAGAGAGGCAGCCATTTACTCCACCAGCACTTAGTGTCAGCAGCACAGGAAACATAAACAAACTAAATAAAGGAGAGGCACATTGGGACACATATCTCTTCATCTGATATTTGTTGAATGTTTAGTTAGAGTTTTATTTCTTTCTTCCCTTATGAATGCAGGACTTGCCGTTAATCATCTCTGGGTTGAAACATTTATTTCACAAACAGACTTTCTGGCACTATTTCACCCGTTTTACAAAACATGTTACAATACAATTAATATACAATTCCATAACATTATTGTTTCTACACAGCTTTTTCTGGCCTGCTTGTTTTTCTATCATAGTTAAATTGCCAGACAATGTTACCCAATCATTTGGAAGATAATTATCATGCACACAGGAAATCTGAGTATCACATCAAAGTGAAAATGTATGCAAACATTTCAGACTGGATCCTTAAAGATTTTGATTTAGCAAAAACTACCATATTATTGTTCAAGGGCTGTCTGCAGTCATTATGACAATATACATTGTACGTACATATACATGAAGAGGGAGAGAGATGGGGAAAATCATTGTAAAGCATACTCATTGAGGGGAAAAAGAAAGTGCTATATATCCTTGCTGAGGATGGACCTGTTGCAATATGAAGGTAATTATAGTACTTATTTATGCAAATTTAGATGTTCTTAGAGTGTGATCTTTTGGTCATGTCATTGGGTTTCAGGTCTGATTCACATCACAGATTGTTTATGATAAATAGGGTAAATAGTTTGCTTCTCTTTTGTTTCAACCTGTCCATCTCTGAAAAGAAATTTTAACTCTTCTCCATGTTGGTGTAAGTGAAGGCTCAGACACCAAATTAAACTGAGCAGAGCAAGAACTTATTTTCCCTCTCTGTGAAATGATACAATACAATGGGTAATGTTTATTAAACTTACAGAGAATTAAAAGTTGAGTCTTGTGGCTTAAAATATTCACAAAGTTTCATAAAAATAGTAAAATAGTAAAAAATATTCCACCAGTAATTTGTTTTGAAAGTGGCAGCAAAACATTACATCAGATAAGGATAGGAAGCACAGTGTTTTTCCACAAAAAAAACTTCAGTCTAAAAAGTAAAACTGGGAGGTGATCATGCTGTAAATGTATACTTAAGAAAATCTTGCTATGTGACATTTAGATATTTCTAAAACAAACATCTGCAAAAAAAATTGTTCACAGCATCTTGAAAATTATCCTTGATCAGAAAGACAACAGGCAGCAGACCAGGGAACTGGCAGATTGACAAGAAGATAAAAATTCCTATTCCAGCAATGTCTGCTTATCACATTGTTCAGATGCATGGTTTTCATAATCTGTTCTGAAGAATAAGAAATTAAAAGATCAAGAAAATCCAAATGTATTTCATTAACCAAGAGACCACATTAATAAGTTCCTAACAAGTTTTAATACACATTTTCTTTTTTTCTCAGCATTATTGCATAGAGTTTATGAAAAGTTACCTGTTTTTGGCTCCACAGAAAAGTAAGGTTGTCCTTGCAATATACTGTAAACCACTCGAGCACTGTTACCGTAGGTAGGATCATCTGCATCAGTGGCTGTCACTTGAACCACAGAGGTACCTGCAAAATTTTTAAGGGACTATTGTACATAAAAGATCCAAAAATCTTAACTACACTTATTCAGCATGCTGTGCCAATATATATCTGGAACAGTGTAAGGTGACTTTTTCACAACTGTTCATCACTTCATGCTGATTCAGCTTAGAGTATAAGGTCCTCTTTGTAAACCATTAGTATTGGCTATTACGGAGTTCTGTCTTCCCAAATAGTCTCACCCTTTGACTTACAGCAGTAAAAACCATCTCACTCAGTTCCCCCTCTCTATCTCTGCTTTTGTTTGGTGGAGGGTATGTGAACAATGGTGATGCCTGAAGTATGCTTAAGTATGAAATACAGTAATAGTTTCCCTTTGAAGAGAAGTCTGCATACCAAAATGGTAATGAGTAGTTAGATTCAAATATATATACACATACAAGTATTATATATTTTGATAACTGTACACATACATATATAAAAAAATATTTTTAGTCTATAAAATTTTTTGCCCTTTTATAAAGAGATGACTGAAGAGTTTCTGTTTCGGGTCAGAGAAAAACTGGTGAGAACTATTTCTACATTCCTTTAAAAAGTACTCATTTCCTTCAAAAATATGAAATATTTCATTATTAGTTGTGGTAATAATCTGTTGCATAAAAATTTCTTGAGCAAGAAATGTCTCTGTTGACAGGAATAAGAAAGCGAAATCTCTAACTGGTTAGCAAGAAGGGTATATTTTGTGAGGATCTCACTCTGTATCCAGCTCCTATTCATTATGTTCTCCATGTCAGTTCCCATTTGTTTTGTTCTGTACAACAGCTTCCATGATGTATGCTGAGAGCAGAATAAAACAACACTTGGGAGCCAGGGCCTTAGCCATAGTCACCATCCTTTGATGGCCAGAAAGGATTGTTTTTTCTCACTGGCAGATTGTCTGGAACATTGAGACCTTCCATTCAACAGTCCATGGACCCATTTGGAGGTTAGGTTGAAAATTAATATTGTAGCAATTTGGCAGATGCCCAGTAAAGGTCTTCAACAGAGGATCAGATACCTTCTTTAATGGATTTAGACATAAGATTAGAGAAAAACATTTGTTAAAGAGAGTGTTCATTTTCTGAATTAACACATTTTTTACACACGGAAATGAGAGCAGCAAGTCTAGAAGTCACCCTTTAAGAACAAACTGCAATCGCAAGTATCCAGGGTGAGCTTTCAATAAGTTGTATTCCGGTCAGTTTTATTTGGATTTTTTCAAGAAATGGGCAGGAGGAAGTTCTGAAATTCTTCAGTCCCACATTCGCTTTTCTCAGCTTTTCAATTCGCAGTTGAGGACCATAAATGGGTCCTGGGACAAGGCTGAAGGTTTGGAGAGAGAGAGGATAAAGCGCAGCCCTCCATATAATGGTACATATTATAAAGGATGGGACTTACCTGGATGAATTCTGACCAGAAATGATCATCCATATGATAACTTTATTAACCTAAGTTATGGCCTAGCTAACCCACATTCCTGATCTCTGTTCCTGAGGTATCCATGACAAAGTATTATGATTGTAATTCTATTTTAAATGCAATTTTTCTCTCTTGTGGACTGCCTAATATTTTTGGACAGGAAAAAGGTTCTTCTCAACCTGAAATTTCACAGGCAACTATTAAGTAGATGGAAAGTTTAAAAAGAAAATTGGTAGTTAATCCATCAAGCCATTTATCAGTTATAGGACTTAAAATACATCAATTTTCTGTTCACCAGTAACTAAGAGCTTTGCTTCAGTATGTCAAACTGATTTTACAGATTACTCTATAATGTAATTTCATACAGGGTCTTATTTTAAACTTGCCAGAGTCTCTCCAGCTTTTGAGTACAAGAGTATCATAGTGCCTATTTCATATCCTGTGTTCTTTCTGAATGACAGGTTTACCACATTTACAAAGTCCCTAAGCCCTGTCAATGAAGCTTACAATGTCTGCAAATATTGGCAAAAGTGTTTATAAACCTCACACACAGTTACGACTTTGCTCCTTGCTCTTGCTGCTTTCAAGGACTCCAGACCACACAAGATCAAAAAATTACGAGCTCTGCAACGTCAACACAGATATTTTGGAAATCCTGTAAGCTTAGAAGTGCTTGTTTGCTGTAAAAATCTATTGATGTAGAAAACAAACCCTCTCCATTCTGTGAGATGAATAAAGTCAGTATCTGAATATAATTGGCTTTCTCCTAAAACACAGAGATCCTTTAGAAAAGTTATTTTTTAGGTAGAAATTCTAATGCCAAATCTTTCTACGCTCATCCCATTTGAGTATAACCAGCAACTAAAACACTGATACTTTTCTAGTCCCTTTGTGCTAATCAACTTCCTTCAAACCTCATAGGGAAAAGATCTTTTGAAACAACTGCTATTGTCATTAATTATTTACCAGTTGCACACAAAAACTTTGAGCTTCCAGAAGTCCCATGCCAAGAGGGAGATTTCTCCCTAAGTTGTTTTTTTAAAAAGAATATGCAAGTTAACATAAGGTATGCTAACTATGTGAAAAGTCCTATGTGTAGGAAATCAGTTCCAAGGAAACATAATGCATGGAAAGATTGGTATGTGAAGATTTCCAGAGATTTTCCCAGAAGAAGCAAATTTCTCTTGAAGAATAGGAATTCCTTCAAAGGATGATCATTGCAACACAGAGCTGTCCTAATTTTTCTTGCAATGGATTGATGTTAAATTCATATGCTTATTTTCCTTTTAAAAAAATGTAACCAATAAAGCTCTATGGTTACTCATGGATAGTCAATAAATCTATAGATTGAGGAAAAAAAAATGTAGTTACATCATAGTTCCAACTACATCATCTTACAAAAGGAGAGATGTGTTCCTGCACTGAAATCAAGTCTTCCTTTTATTCCTGAACACTTTGCCCTACTTCATAACAGAGGTGGTCAGCTGTCATATATGTGTCCAAGATTAGGACTTACAGCTAACATGGGACAGTCAACAAACAGCACCACATCTTCAGCCCATCCAACAAAATGAGTGTCCTCATAAATCTTGTTTATGGCAGCATTGTTCAGATCCCAAGACTACAGGTGTAAATAGGACACTGACCCTACCCCAAACATTAATTAGTGACTTGTTACAACCTGTAGCTTCACAACTACATCTTTAAATATTTCTTACAGTTTGTGTATCTGATACAGGATGAAAAAATAAATAAGGGCTATTTACTGAAAAAGTGTATTTCCCTCTCAGATATGGATTCCTCTACAATTATTTTTCTCTACAATTATATCATTGTAACAAAGCTTGAATATCAGTTCATTAAAAAAGATCCTACATGTAGCAACTTCATAAACTTTTTCAGCAATTGCAGCAAATACTGAGGGAAAAATCCATGTTGCTAATCAAAGGGTGTTCCACATATTTCTTTATTGATACTAGCTAATAACACACTGAATTTTGTGTGACTGGCACAGATTTCTGTTTTTTTCCAGAATGTGTAAGCTACCATTTTTAACCTAACCATTAATAGATATTGGTAGATATTACAGAATCACAATAATCTGAGAACTTGACCTATTTAAATTCTGATATTAGGGCAAAAGGAAGGGAGAAGTTTTTGCAGAGAGGATCTTGAATTCAGGACATTATTTTGTACTTTAATTTACCCAAGTCAAGATTCAACAATGTTTCTGATGGTGCAGAGATCAACCTTTTCTGTGATAGGGTTAGATAAAGGTTAACTGGTTGCTGAAGTTTATTTTCATTTGGAGATCCTTTAAAGGGATCCTTTTTTTAATCTCTGAGTTTATTATTTTAGAAACCTCTGCCCAGAGCTTTTTAAAAAGCTTGCTAGTAACTTCTGTGGTATTTTACCAAAGCTTTTAAATGAGTTTGTATGAGAAATGCTTGTGTGACTTCCATTTTTAACATTGGTGAAATCATTTAAGGGAAAACCGGTTTCTAAAACTAGATGAACTTAAAAAATGCTTATTTTTGAAACTGTGCAATCCCTTATAAATTGAATTGTAGCCACATTAATAAATTAAAAACTATCTTTAAAGGCAGTCAGTTATTAAAGACATTGACTGATATCAATTAATGATGGGTTATATGTATAATACAAAAAAAAAATCCATAATGACATCACATTTCTGTGTGATATCAGCTGCTACTAGAAATATTAAACACCTTTACTATCAAGCTATCCATAATACCTGCTTAATCCTTACATGCGACAACCCAGCCTGGTTCTGCTCCATACCATCTGGAATTTCTGTGCTTCTACCACTGGCTCTCATCCAGAACTGATGAAGCAATACCTCCCACAGCCTTTCCTTTCCAAGAGTTTAAAGAGGGAAAGAGAGCACCTGGAGGCAGGTTCCACCCTCTTCATCTCCTCCCACAGCCTTGTTATGTTGCCTTCACTTGGAGACAAAGTCCAAGACTGGTCCCAGCCCAGCAACAAGGTCAGATAAATTGAAGCAGAGGGGGCCCGTGACTGGAAAGAGACACTCTCCCTTCATCCAGGTTCTCAAAATCCATTACCCATTTGTACCAAATATTTAAGCATGATATAAAGAGTTTTTTGTTTGTGGTTTTTTTTTTTCCTTTAGTATAAAAATTAAATACTTCTATCCATCTTAATCAGAAATAATAAATTTGGCAAGAAAGGTATTTCTTGTGCTGGGTAACAAGCAAAGCTCTTGATATGTCTGGAGAGTCAAGAAGATTAAATAAAAGAAAATCGATGTTGGGTATTGGAAGTTTTATCCCCAGTTCCCCTGGCTACAAGCCAAACAAATCAGTATCTCACATCAGCTATTTTTTTTGGTCAACATCATAGGAACACACTTTTAATACTCTTTTAACTACAATTTGCAATCTTTTTGTTTGAAATATAACACTGCTAGAAAAAAGCCCTATGATTTTCAGATAAGCCATATCTTTGAGGTTTTTCCTATGAATACATTTATAAACCATCAAGATATTTACCCTATCTAGGATAATCAATATAATTGGTCCTGACCAAAATATAATTTGAACCTGACCCAAAGTAATTTCAAATAATAGAAAAGATTGACTTCAATTAGCCTTAGATAATGTCCTAAAATATTTGTCAAATAAAATATAGAATCATTATACTTGCATAAGCACCCTTTAGGTTAAAGGTTATAGTTCTCCTAGCTTTATAGTTAATTTGGGTTTATAATCCTGTGATCTCTTTCATTTTGTTTAATATCCAATTAAAAATCCTTGTCATGGATATAATTTTAAACAAAATAGGAGAGAGATACTTTGTTTCTCTCCTTAATATTTCATGAATGCTCTAGGTGATTAATTAAAAATTGTGTTATATGAATAAACTATGAAGCAATGTGACTATGTAAAACAAGTGCCACACAAGCTTTTCATGCTAATCCTTAATTCAGTAACAATGTAGTATCCGGTAGTTGTGTGGTACAAACCATGAAGATGTTTAAAATGTACAGTTACAGAAAGCTCATGAAGATGAAATCATCCTTAGAAGACACAAATCCCAGAGAGTGCACAAGTCTCAGTTACTGATTTTGCACAATATTCCACATAAGTTGAATATATATTTGGTGCTTCAGTCAGTATGGGAGAGAATTTCTTTCAGTCATTTTTGTGGTAAAGATTCAACAAAATATGCAAAAGCAGCTCGTTTTGAAAAATAATCCTTATGTTCTCCACTGAACACTGTGCACTCCCCACAGATTGATTCCCAATATGGTTTTGGAACAAATGGAGCATGCATGAGAGGTAGAGGCATGGATTTGTGTGTGTGTGTAGGTAAACCTCATATATCTGTAGTAGTTGTCCATATGTCAATATGTCAGTACAGGACAAGACAGAGGTAACTCATGCAAAAGGGAAATGCAGATATTGTTTTTCAGGGCACAAGACAAAGGTGCAAAACTCTAATCATTGCTGCATGCTACAGCTCACTTAATCTAATTCTAAAATATAACTACATTTTTTTTTAAAAAATAGACATTTTTTACAGAAGATATTTAGGTTTTACAGTCTTAGATTATCTGATTTTCTCTCTTTTTCTGAAGTGTAGCAGTAAAAAGTTCTCAGCAATGTATCACAACTTTATCTCCTCCCTGATACTCCTCAAAAGCTGTGGTGTCCATCTTTCTTTCCAAGGCTACTATTGCCTCTTCAGCCATCCACACAGTGTTTGAGTGACAATGAACAAGTGTCAAATATTGAATGAGAAATAGTGTCTATGCTCAGTGCTTAGTAAAATAAAGAAATAGAAAACTCATTAGCAATGTTTTACTTATCTCCTATTGGCTCCTAAACTGAATTTCAGATGTAAAAACAATGTTGACTAATGATTGTTTCAGGGCGCTTAGACAGGGAAGATTCTTTTTCTCTCTCTAGTTCTAATTTAGAGGCAGTGTTTAACATCCAAAACCACAGGAGATGGTATTGAGGAAACCATAGCAAATCTTACATGGGTAGGCTTACTGTATAGATTATCAAATTTTGATATGGTTTAAAATCAGTTAAGCAAAGAAAACCTTAATTTCAGTCACCATATAACTCTCTTAATCTGAAGTGAGATTTCTTGTACGCATATTTCCACTGAAGTAGATTAAGTTCTTCTGTTTTTTTTAACTTCATGTTTGCATTTGTAATTTCAGGTTAAAGTAAAATTTACCAAAATATCTCTGAGGCAAATTCCTAATCTGGTCTGAATCAGTCAGCTTTCAAAGGAACAGTGGCACCTGACAACAAATGAGCATTTAATTTCTTTGAAATTAAGAGATAGTGGATTTGATGTTGAGATTCTTCTCTGTTTCAGATTTAGGAAAAATTAGCATTTCTTCTTTTCCAACAGAGTCTGAAGCCTCTAAAAGCCATTCTTCTCTGATTCCACTGGAATTTTGAAACTATCTCAAGTTGTGCCCCTGTCCTTGCTGCTTGCATATATTTCCCAGAGAGCTGGATTTCAGTATTAGAAAAGATATACAGTAAACTGTAATTGACATATGCAACACTTACAAAAAAAATATGCTATGCACTAGCAGGAATTTGAAGAGTTTGTTAAGAACGGACTTTATCTGAACAAAATTACATATTATCACCTCTGAGTACCATAGCATAGGTGTGAAACTTATTATTGTTAATGAGAATTATAAAACAAAGCCTTTGGGCTCTGGAATGAGAAATGCACCATAAAATGCTTCTCTGAATCCCTACATAGCTATTTGAGTTTCACAACATTTTTGAAAGGGTAAATACTTAATCTAGCATGTTATTTCCAGTTAAGTCTTGAGATATCTAACTGTTGCAGGTGCCTCATAGATAATTAAGTAGCTTAGTGTGATACAGTAAAAAATAATTACATTTTTAAAAAGGCAATAGGAACAAATTTCCCACACCACCAACAGTGTATTTTGCACTTACCCACAGGAGACATCTCCGGAACTCCAGCAGTGTAAGGACCATCCAGAAATTTTGGCTCATTGTCATTGATGTCCTGAATCTTAATGACGAACTCAGATTCTGGTTCCACGGGTTTATTAGTCAGCCTATCTAGTGCTTGTGCTCGGAGCGTGTAGTAGGCCTGCTCTTCTCGATCCAGCCTCTTTGTAGCATGAATATCCCCCGTGTTCTCATCAATAATGAAAATGGAACTTGCCCCTTCGCCTGACAAGATGTATTTGATGGAACCATCTCCTTTATCAACATCAGAGTGAAGCTGGTGAAAAATTGATGAGAGATGAGATTAACTTACAAGAGAGTCAGTGGCATGGAGATATGTAAAAATAATTCTTATGTCAAGCAGTAGTACATGAAATTTTATTGTTCTTGGAAAGATAAGCTGAATGTTTATCATGCACAGCATGTGAAGGACTGTTAGAATCTGTCAGCTTGCTCTTTTGAGCAAGATAATTTAATTCTTTCCTGCAAACAATCTAATTTTCAAATGCATTTGATGTTGTCTTACAGTCTTCTCATACCAGAGTTTTAGAGTTTTACATAGCCACACACATACACACATGCACACATATGATTACAACCGTGATTTTATTCCTACCTGAATTTAACTATATTGTTGGTTTCAGTTTATTATCCTACTGAAGGGTGAGACTTCAAACAAATGTCACAATAAACTGAACGTCAGTGTGTGTTTGCTCCTGTGCATGTATGGGAAACAACATACTGATTTCCTCAGTGTTTACTGTGTAGAGCAGTAAAACATATCAAATAAATGAATTAGAATAGATTGGTTGATAGTTCGCTCACTACTGAATCTCACCTTCCTGTTACAGAGCAGAGAAAAAATTCTCATGTGCTTTTCAAACTTGTATCAACAATGTAATTGATCTGAATCTCACATTAAAGTAACAGACACATATGATATATTCAATATGGTAAAAGTGAAAAGAACAACAGTAAAATTCAAAGTATTTGCTTGTTTGTTAGAAAGTGGATTATTACTTGTAAATAGCTGAGGACAGTGTTAAAGATGTTTCGATTCTTTATGTCTCTTATTTTCTTTATACCTGTCCCAGCTCCATGTCATGTTGAGTTTGGAGGTAACTCTACTGTAATCATCATCATCATTTTCTCTGATAACATTTTTTTTCTCTCATCTGGGAGTATCACTGAGATAGTAACCACTTCCAGAATACATGCAGAAAATTGCTATCTCAGGCATAACTTAGCACAGCTGCAAAACCTTTTCCTATTTCAGCAGGGAAGTATTTGTGATCACTTTCGAACTTTGCAGCTGGATATGAAGCTGCCTATTTCTTAGACATTATTTCACCTACACTGTCTGGATATCTTGCACTTATGCAATTACAGTGCACTCCCTCTCTCATTTAGGACAGAAATGGAGTCTGAACTTTGGGCTGGATCAAAAAACAGAACTAAGGTGTCTAAATCAGAATAGCTACATTATTCCAAAATATGTCTTATCCGCATTCTACTGCTACCTAACTCCTGAGATACCTAAACAAACCTGAGATTTCTTTGGTGGGGTACCCCCAACATTTAAAGTCATACTTTTCAGCACACTCAGGAATAGTCATTGCTGACATTGTGAGCAGATCAAGGTAAAATGTATCTCACATTGAGGCTCTTTCAAGATCTGCAGCACTAGCATATTCATCAGCCCCTAATGGCTGGGGGTTTATTCAATAAAACATACTTCTGTTCATCTCACAAATCTGGCAGCTGGGGCTCTTGTTGCTTTTTCAGACTGGACTGGAAAAGTACCCATCTTCCCTAGGAAGGAGCAGTAGCCTGTGCAAGTAAGAACCTGTCTGGCTTGATTTTGTTTTACTAGGTTTTCTTCCTCTTTTATTCTTCTGTGACCTAATTCAGGGTACATAAGTCCCCTGTATGTTACAGAGGCATTGTGTGGGTTCCCCTACATAGCCAGAATCCTACAGTCTAGACTGAAATACTGAGCATCATGCTGCTGAAGAACTGAAGTCATGGGATGCAAAGTTTCAATGTCTTTGTCTTCTTGAAATGATTGAGTTTTCTCCATATCCTATATTCTAGCAGAGCACTGATCTTTCTGTGTGGCTGAGACTCTACCATTATACCTGTAAAAGTTATTCCAACTTTTGTGACATACATAAGGATATGCTGGATGAGAGAAAAGCAGATGACACCAGCATACCCAGCAATTTATAGGCAAAGCAGTTTTCTGAAGGTTAGAAATGTTCACGTAGATCTCTTCAGGCAGAGAAAGGAAGGGATTCCATGTCTCAATTTGTTGAGAGCAACATAGCGTTCTCTCATGGGCGTGAAGCCTAGCCCATCAACATACTGGAGTATAGCTCTCACACCCGGGTCTCATGCTGCACAGCCTCCCTTTCCCCTCATTTTTAGACCCAATACTATCCTGAATAACTTTGTAGCAGTGTTTTGCAAGAAAATAGACCTTCAGGGGAGAGGGCATAAGTGTAAATTCTCAAAGGTGCACTTAGTAAGGCTTTCACATCCCAGACAAAGAAGAAATTCTGTAGCTTCAGCATTTCCCGTTTGCTCACTCAGTGGCTCACTGATTAACACATTGTGTTTTAAGGAGTCCCACTCTGAGGTCCATAAATCTCCTCATGGATTACACTACAGGCTGATGCCCTGGAGTGAAAAGCTGAATAGAAGCCACTTTTTGGAATGATGCCTTGGTAGAAAACTGCTACCACATGGATTACTAAAGTGATTAGCACTGACCCTTGTTACTTCAAGGCTGAGGCTCCGGGAGAGCAGAATTCTTTCTACCTTTTATTAAAAGTGTGTTCTACTAAGCCTTTAAAAAACAGTGCTGGCCCATGCTCAAGTTAGTAAAGTACCATTTTCTACTTACTTAACCCCAGGAAGGCGATATAGCTCAAGATTTAGTTTACCTGTGGCAATGTATTACAATCAATTCTTTGTAAAGCACTCTAAAGAATTTTTTTCATCACTTTTATGTGCATTTTAGTGTCAGTCTGAGATAACTTCAAAGTACAGTGCAAGATAACAATGCAAAAATAAACTAGGCTGACAGAATCCAGATGTATGTTTGGTGCAGTTTTCAGATCACCTTTATTCCAGTTCCACCCAATATAATCCTTGCAAACAGAAATCTTCCAATTCGTTAATGTAGAAGCATCAGTGATTTGTAACTAAAAAGAACATTTTTGAATGCAGCAGTCCTGCACCATATTTACAGCTGTGCTACTACCGAAGCTACCTGTACTTCCAGCTATTTAGTTCAACATCTTAGGAAGTGAAAAGAAATATTTTCCTTAAAATGTTGACTGTAGAAAACACTTTGCATGTTCTTTTTTCTTGATTTTTTTTGTTTTGATTTGTTTTGCTTTTTCACCCTTTTTTTAAGTACGTTTAAGAATGAGACCTTGTGATTAATTTGTCAACAATTTTACAGAATGATATTAGTCCTCAGGACAGTTGCACTTTACAGGAAGGCTCCAGAAAACATCCATGGCAATGTTATCTACTAGCTTGTCTATCACTTCTCCCACTTTCTACAAAGACATTCATGTAGGAGACACAACTGCAGCTCAGTCTGTAGCTGCACATGGGGACTATGACTTTACAAGTAGAGAGGATCAAGACAAAAGCATTTTCAAATTCTTGTTTCAAGAGACATGGAGGATTCAAGGATTCACTGGGTAAATCTCACCTGATCCTGTTCTGCAACATCCCAGACATATTCTTTCAGAAAGACTTTGCAATAAATATTGTAAATAAAATGCCCCTCTCTATTTTCTGAAAGAGGAATGTTATAGGTAACGATGGTTGCATACTTCCAATTAATTCCATCCATTGCTGTCTCCACACAATATCCATGCAATCTCCAGTTTTCCTTGGCTGTCAACTAACCTTATTTCCAGTATGAGATTCATGATCCAGTTATTATACGCTGATCCTATTACTTCTTTGTTACATTCCACATACATCTAGCTAAAGATTTTAAGAGTTTTGTTGTTGGGTGTTCCCTACATTACATCATATACAAGAAAGAGTACATGAGAAGAGAAAAGGGAAGCAGCAAGCTTCTGCAGAGAGATAATGCATTTTTATCAATAGGATAACTTTTGATATTCTAGGATAGTTAGCAGAGAGTAAACAAATCTAATAAAAAAAGCCACACAAGCCTTGTGGAGGCAGAGTGGGCCAGTGCATATAAAAAGTGTGGGTTTTTTTTTTTTAGAAGATAATTTACTGAGTTCACTCTACTGTTCTGATCTCAACCTAAAAAGAGGGCACTCATATCTTCTTAGGCCCAACTCCTAAAACTCCTCTCAGTTTTAGAAAATCCTTGTTTGGTTATGTGTGAGAGAAGGAAGCAGTAAGCTTTACCAGTAGCAAAGGCACTGTTACCCTAACTCCTTTAATTAATGTGATTTTGTCCTCACTTATATTTTTTGGCCCTGCAGCAATATAGCTTAGAATAGGGTCTCACCTAATGCACTTATGTTTATGTGGCCCCTTAAGATGATGATTATTCTAGGGGAACCTAAATAATATATTTTCTTCAAGATCTCTAATACTCACTAGTTTCTGGATTTTGTCTTTTTGTGGGTACAGATCTGTACAACCAAAAATGATGTGATTTTGCATCACTTGCCATTAAAATATGCTAATGAAGTATTTTCAATAGAGAAGGACATTTATTTTTATCAGTAAGCAGAGATACTGTAATGCCTTAAAAGCAGTTTTTCTGGCCACCGCCGATCTGTTTGAGGTCTGAATGAGAGGCTTGTTATTTCTCTGATTTTCAGTTCAGACTACCTGAAAGCAGGTGCAATGTCCATATGCCTTTCTTCTCTGTTTTTTCTTCTCCAAAGATCTATCTTTGCAGTTGTTCCTCCCTGTGACAGCATGGATAATGTTTTATTTCAATGTTTACAGATTCTGGGAGAAGGAAAGCACAGGGAGAACATGAGAAATAGCTGGATTTTCAGCACCAGCAGGATCACAAAGGTAATGGTGAGAAAGAGACAGAGCAAACATGAGATGTTTCAATACAAGTTAGTTCCATAGCTCCCTGAGACCATAAGAAATGTACACTTACTGGCAGAATAAGTGAAAAGTTTTCTCAAGGATGAGTTACCTTGCCTGAACCCTCTCCCTTCTCACTGTGAAAGTAACTAAAAAAGGGAGGAGAGGAATGAAAACTGCCTCCTCATGACTGTGCAAGCATTCATAGTTCTTGGTGATATGGAACTGACGCAACTGCAACTTTATTCCTGCCTTCTCACTAAAAGCAAGGAGGGACTAGGAAGTAAAAAAGGACAAACAGAAGAAAGAACACCAAGCCAGGAATGATCTTCTTGTCCATTTTATAACTACAACTTGCTATCACAAACTGAGAATTGACTGTGGGAGGAAGACACTCTTGTCTTCATATACAACATGCTCCCCTGCTTTCTGGGAAGACTTAAAAAGGGAACTTGTGTGTATACAGATTAAACATGTAATTGCCAGATGATGAAAGAAAGTAGGTGATTTGAAACAAAGACTTAACTTGACTATTTTTATTAAATCTTGCTCATCACAACAGCCAGATTCTTGAAACTTTGTTCTTGGGTTCACTATTTACTGTGGTTGCACATAGAAGTTTTATAACCCCTTTTCTCCTCAGATTATCACTGTTAGTTAAGTGTTTTGAATTGTAATGATTCATAAACTGCTAGATATTTGCAAATTTTTTCCTTCATTTTTTTAAGATATAACACTATATTTGTTAATTATCAGGCTAATTAAGGGTGCAATGTTGCTGATTTGGAACAATTTCAATGTAAATAATAACTACTATCTAAAATTCAGCATAGACAATGGAGTCAACATTTAAGTAAAATCCGATGGACACACATATCACATTTCTGCAAGTTTAAGAGTCTCACAAAGACATTAGTTACTACTACTAGAGCTATGAAACTCACTCTTGTAAACTGTAACCATATTTCAGTATCAACAGCTTAAGACATCTTTTTTAATTTCCTTTTCAGTCTCATTACAGAAGTCATGTGGGTCAGAAATAGATTCTTCAACATTTCATTGATGTCAACAAAGGTTTGTAATTCATATAATTGACTTTACGCCCAGGCATTAGTGAAAGTATTTTTCAACAGGTAATGATTTTCTTATAAAAGTCTTTTTTCCAAGAAATATTGAGAAAGTAATAAAGAAGCTCCTGGAGGACTTTGTTTTGCTTTTGGTTTTATTAATTTATGTAAAACTATATTATAAGCCTGAGCTCAGAAAGAAATATGCTGGTCTGTGCTTTCAGCATAACAGATAATACTGAGGACAAGAGATCAAGTCAATATAAACAGTTATAGCCAACATTTTTAATCAGAGTTTTAAAAGAAGGAATACAGTTGTACTGCTGCCAGACTTTCCTTGTCAGTATAGTAAGGAAACAGCATAGACAACTGTGCCACAGTGGCAGAATTTGCCACTTTGACTTGATAGCAATTTCAGGCACTGTTTTGTTGTGTCCAGACTTTCTCCTTGTCAGGCAAGTGCAGAGATAGTCATGTGGGAATACAAGGTCCCATGCTGTAGACCACAGTATAACCACATGATATTTATCTAACACAAGCAGCTGATAGCAGGTTTGCTCAAAAGCCAGTCAGCCTAGACAAGACTTCTGTTCTGTGTTGATCTAACTCCCAAAATTGTTTCTAGAGTGCTCAGAGCTGACCAAAGACTGAGAGCTGCTGAGACAGCCAAGGTCCAAGACATTCCTGAGATCTCCTCACATCCGGCACTGTCCTTATACGTTGTCTGAACTCAGACTGTCTCTGAATTCTCTTTTGTCTTGCGGGTAATACTAGAGCCCTATGAATGACCACAAGCCAATATGTCTACCCAGGATCACCACAAAGACAATGAAATAATGAGAGGTTACCTATCACATGAGAGCATTTCACATTCAAGGTAAAACCAGGGCACATTCCTTTGGGAGTACCAGCTGTGTCATCCTACAGCTTGTCCTTACTAGCCTTCCTGCAGGCAAATTGTATGTCATTTGGTGCATTTTGACCTCCGAGATCTTCATATTCAACAGTGTATAAAGCTGGCAAGAACAAAGTTCCATCAAGGTATTCATGCAGGCGTATGATTAAGAAAGTATAGGATAAGAATAAAAGAAATAAGAAAGATAAAGAGGAAAGAGAGGAAACTAAGTTGCTGGGTTGGTTTTTTTTTTAAAAAAAAAGGTAAAAAAATGCACAAATTAAAAAAGTGGATGAGAACATGGACCAGGAGAGAACTGGAATGGGAAACAGACTAATGAAAGACCTCAAATGAATGTGATGAGGCAGAAGAGGTGGGGCAAGAGGATGGCAAAAGAAGACAGTCAAAAGGAAGAATGACAAGTTGAAATGGGAGGAAAGAGCAAGGAAAAATAAAAAATACAAATGAAAGAAAATGCTGAAGTAATAAGTGGAGCCAATCTTCAGTGACTGATCGGAGTTAGGAAAGAACAATATTTGAGAGTAAAGCTGTATAGCTTCACCAGCATCTTCTTTTCATGCTCTGTTTAATGCAACAGGAATTAAAAAGGCTGATAACTTGAGTCTGGTCAGATGTGATTTTACTGAAGGTATGTATTACTACTACTCCAAGATCACAAAAAAAAAAAGCCTACTCTGAAGAGGGGAGGGGAAAAAAAAAAAAAAAAAAAAAGAAACAGTGTGCAATTTAAATTGTCATTGATCCTAAAGTGCTGGAACCAGAGAAGCAAACATAAGAAACATAACATGGGCAGGGAGAGTAGCATAAGTATTAGGTTGTTCTGAATTAACATTCTTTTTAAAAAAATCCTTATTTCCCCTATTGTAGTTTCTGAACTTTTTTTGCTGCTACAGAATATGTTTCTGTGTCTAAGAAATTAAAAAAGAATTTTTATTAATTTACTCAGACTTGTTCTCTCCCAATATCAAACTTGAAATAAGCAGTTAGACTTTACTATCCCCTCCCTCCCCTGTGTTGTTTCCCCAGTAAAGGGATCAGAAAGGTTGGTGGAAGAGTTTAGTGAAAAATATATAGCCCTATAGTATATATATATATATACACTCTTAAGTGACTGATCAGTGCTCCAGGAGAATAATAACCTTATCACCTCAGCCACATGAAGTGAAGTGAATATTTAATTTTGCCAACTTTCTGAAAAAGTGGGGTGAAACAGGAAAGAGAACAGTGAAACTTCTTTAGTTCCTTGATGGTTATTGTTCAAACAAAATTCAAAATAGAATTACCAAAATTCTAAAACTTACAATTCATAACATTCCAGTCAGTATCTAAGTAAGCCCTCAAGGTTTCTGAGTAGAAGACAAAGTTCAGATGAAAGGTTCCTCTAGGAATAGGAGATACTGTCATCTAAAGGCTAGTGAGTTGAATAATTAATAGGAAATGCTGAAAACTGGATATGATAAGAGCAACCATGTCACATTTTTATGACATTTTTTCCCTTAATAACACTCAATTGTGTCTATAACGTTCTCTCTCTGTATACTTCTATTTAGCTTTTTATACAGCCAGTGATACAGTGACCGTGTATATGTATACAATGTATGCGTACATTTAAGTGTATGCATGTACACCTACATATGCACACATGCACACACACACGTACATTTCTTTATTCTGTCCTCTTCTTTTCCAGTCTCTGCAGATGATGCATTCACAGATCTGTGCCTTCTCCCCACCCCAGTTTTAGTAAGGACACGAAATGCCCTGTGGCAACAGGGAATTGTGCAGCCAGCCCATTAAGATTAGTGCAGCTACAGGAGGAACTCAGAAGCAGCTGCTGCTGTAGATGGAGCTGAGTGGGCATATGTAGCCGGCTGAGTATTCTTGAGTAGTTTTAATGGGCCATCATCATGACATGTCACTCTCCAAAATGACTATTTGTCATTCACACTCTTAAAAAGACAGTTTGGCAGCTTTGGGAGGTAAAAGCCATCTGTATGCCGTGTATCATCACGTACTAATTGCATAATATTTATTGGGGGTGGGGGGACAGCAATATTGTATTGTAGCACCACCAAGAGCCTGCAGGCAACATAACACGTTCAGAATCGGAATGGAAAAAAGGGACCTGCTTCCCCCTCACACACACTTCAAGCTTTTCAGAAATTATCTTGCTAGAATTTAGAATGGGGAAACAGACCACAATGTTTGTAAACAATATGCACATGGAATCCTTACAGACCTGTTCAATATTCAGCTCTGGGATTTTTTGTTTGTTCTCAAACCACTCTCAGTCCATCAGTATTTATTCCTTGGTGTACTCATTCTGAGTATTTCAATAACAAAACTGCATCACTGACAAACCAAACCATATAGTAGTGGATTTTCTATCTGACTTACCATTTAAAAATTGCTCTGTTTTTATCCAAATATATTTAATTTTTGATTAAAGAAACCAGTGACTCAAACCTCCTTTATACAAGTGTCTAAAACAAATAAATCACGTGAAAATACCACTGGAGTGAAATTCTATTTACAAATTCCTGAATGTTTATTCTTACCAGATGTATTTGGGTCCCTGCATTTACTTATTCTCCGGGAAAGGGACTAAATTCTCTTCCATACACACCAATAGTATTTTCACATGATTCATATCTATTCATAATGCACCATACTACTTGCTGTTATATACTAAACCAACATATTTACTGGTCCAGTGATTTGATTTATCTTGTTGCTGAGAATCACTGAAGCTCTAAGACAAAATTCTCTTAAAGTCACTACTCTCTATTTCAGCAGTGCAATAAAATTGTGTGAAGATGCTCTCTCCCTGCATTCCCCACATATATCTTCTATGAAAGTGATCAGGCTTAAAAAATGTAGCATGGCAAATAAATAACAAAGATCCTAGTATGCTTCATAGAAGAGTATCTCTGGGCTGGCAGATGTCCAAGGGCTTGAAAAGTTTATGCACGTGTAGCAGCTTACAGAAACAGAGCCTTCAAGGAACTTCACTCCTTCTTCTCAAATTACTTCCCCACCTACACATGAAACAATCTCTGCTTGCACAGTATTAACATACATACAGTAAAGAACTGTTTCTTGAGCATATGCTTATCTTGAATGAAATACATATATGTATGTATGCATAAATACATATATATTTAGTGATATATTTTCTGTTCTTATACCACTATACATTGTAAAAATATGTTAATTCTTTATTAACTATTTATGATTTTAAAGTCGTATTTATTTATTTATATGACCAGAGAATGTATGAATGCACTTTGCTTTATGGCACGGGAAAGAGGGAAAGAGGGGAGGTGAAACAAGAAAAGCAATAGCAATAGCAATATACCTACAATAATGCAGAATTAATGCTTTTACTTTTTCCTTGTTCTTGAAAATAGATACAAGAAAAAAGAATACAAATATGCTGAATGGAAAGTTGTCTCTCCCATATTGCGTTTTCTACTTAGCCGTGATCATTCAGGCCTAGGATTTCAACCACGGAAAATGAGAGTGTATTAGAGGATCTGTTTTTTCATATCTAAGTCTGTAATCTAAAGAATTATCTGTAATAGCACTGAGCAGGAAAAATAATCATACACACTTCTTATTTGACTACCATATCAGTAATATCAAATTTACAAACAAAAAATCATTCTGTGTTAAAGTATTTTCTGAGATATGTACTTATACTGAATGTCTTTATTTTAAAGTGGAAATTATACCTCCCATGTTGTCTCTTCTTTGTCAAACTACTGATCTATAGTTTAGAGAGATTATCCTGTTTCTGTTGCAACTATCCAAAATAGCTTGCAGCGTTGCTTGGTTGATAATGATTTTTCCCATAGGAACCTGCTTCCAAAGAACATTAGTACCAAGGAACAGATACCCAGAGGGCGTAGAGCTTTTTTTTGTTGTTTTTGGTTTGGTTTTATGTTGCATCAATTCCTCAAATTTCATTTGCTTTTGAAAGTTTAATCCTTCTAAAAATCCACTTATAATCTTACCTTGCACGTTAGTGGAAGGTGCTGAAACCCTGACAGACTAGACGACAGTGGTAAAATATGTAACTGTAAAGCAGTTGAAGTAATTACTGTGACTGCGTCTGTAAAAGCTTATAAAGTACTGGACTACAGAAGAGAGCACAATCTAATCATTTCAATGATGAAAGATTTACAATACAGAAAAATATGTAATTAACTGGGTCCACAGCCACACTAACCTGTAATTCCCTGAAAACAGTTAAGGACTTGTTAAATAAAATTTATGAAACTGTCAAAACAAAGCAGAATTAACATGTTGGTCTACATCTCCATTTTTAAGGTACATAAATGATAAAATATGTGTCAGGGCATCAGTGTTTGTTATTGTGTTGCTTCTTAACAATTAAATTCTTATTGTCTTTCTTTATAAAGTTTTATGTGTTTGGATAAATGAAATACTCTAGTGCTGACTTTCCTGAAAGATTTATAGTCAACTTGAAATTGACAATTCTTCATATGATCTTGCTGGTTATATAATATAAAATGTTTTACACCACCCAGATATTTCTCATTTCACAAATCTAATCCCATAAGTATTCCCACTGAAATCAATGGGAGTACTCCTAGATTTAAAGGACAAAATTAAGTATTTGACACAATGCCCATATCACACACAATTAGTCCCTGGGAAAGTGTGTTGCGGAGAGTCATAACTGCTCAGAGCTGACAGTCAAGGAAATAAAGCAAGAACAGAGAATTTTTAATGTAAAATTTCACTATAAAATTTTAATATGAGTAAATTATTTCATATGGAAAATTCAGCAATGAAAATCTATAGCAAAACATTACAGTTTCATTGCTAGTATGACAATATAACACGAAAAAACAATGCATGACCAAATACAGTGCAGTATTAGATATCTTCCTGTAGACACTTGTCTTCCGTCTTAAAATGAGTTCACTTAAAAAGAGGAGAAGAATCCCTTGGTTAACTTATTAGCTTAAAACACAAGTTACTGTTGTCAGCATGTTTACATTTCATTTAGAAATCTCTCTTTCAGTCTGGCTTGATTAAACACCCTAACATTTCTGTAGTGCTTTCTATTAACTACTATGAGTGATTACTAACACTGCAGTTCAGTAAAGGTAAAACACAGAATGACAAATAAGTTGTTTTTTCTCAGTAGGCTATAGGACAATTTCTTCTTTTTTTCTTTTTTCCCCTACTCTAATGTATTTCACTGAAGATGGCTTATCACATTGATTTTTACCCAAAAGTGTTTCTGAAATACATATCCATCCATTCATATATACTGGCTAGTTAATTAACAGACAACCCCATTTTTACCAACCAAAATTTACCCCAAAGAGTAGGGAAATTTAACCCTATGCTACATCAAATTAAATATCATCATTATCCATGTACAGCATGTCAGGACTTGATTAACGCTCATGAAAGTTGGTACTAAGCATATGTCTAAGCGCTTTTCTGAAATAGAGCCTTAATCCCTGTGCAAAGGAAGGGTGCTTTAATGAACAGCAATGTGCATCACAGACTAATTGTAAGAAGCAGAATTGAAAGCTTAAGTGATTCCATTACATAAATTCACACTGTAGCTGTTCAGTATTCAGAACAAGCTGAAGTAGGGTATGCACAGTAAATACGGACATTTGAAAGTCTGCCTTAAACTGTTCAGATCATTTAAAGTGATCCTTTGCAAATAAATGCTTTAAAAGGTTTGATTTCTTCTTAACTTTTTTTTTTTTTTTTTAACCATTCAAATTTGCAGGTCTGCCAGGGCTTTCAGATATAACCAGACTGATCTCAAGATAGCAATTAGTATTTTGATAGGCAATTTTACTGCATAGGACTAACGGCTGGTAAAGTAATGTTTTTAATACCCTGTTCTGTGCTGTTTTTCAGAAAACATTTGAGGGGGGAGGATAATGCATTAGTATTTCAAGACCATAACAAACTGTCTTAACATGAACAATACTAGGCTAATTGTAAAACCTTCTAGCTTAGAAGGATTTCAACAGCTGAATGTAAAGGGTAGTGCTCTCCTGGTGCCTTTTTCTATTTTGGTGAGTACGGTGAGTGTTATAAAGACAATCTCACCAAATTCTTATGCAGTCATTACACCATGTTTCCTTAAATCATATTTCTACATTTCTAATGATGAGAGAAGATATTTATGAATTAAAATTTAAATTCACTCATCGATTTTCAAAAAAAAGTCCATAGATATGAGTTTTGCCATGTACAACGCCAGTGCCAACCCAGGATTTTTTCATCTGTTCTTCGTGTTTTCACCAGAACACATTCTTGCTGTGTTTCTTACTCACTGCCATTAAATATTGGGAAAATAATCAATGTGCCATTGATAAACAAATTATAAGAAAATACTAAAACGGCAGGTGTTATCTTACATTGGTCATGTATACTTGCTGAATCTACATTAAAATTCAAATTTGCAGACCTGTTTCTAATTCTGAAAGCCATCTGGAATCTACTGAAAATGCTCAAAGTCTCCCTTCAGAAACTCATTTTTGAAGTTTCCAGTACTTCACATATATTGAGAACTTTCAATTTATGTAAAGACCCCTCTGATTATCTGAAAAAACATGTCCTTTTGCTGCTATAAAAGACATTGTATAACGTAAATAATTCAAATTTTTAGGTGGTCCCTGATGAAATTAGAGCACTCTCATCTAATGATCATTTTCACGTTGTTTCCCTTTTGAGTAAGCTCTGGTTCAGTAAAAATAGAACACACAGTGAGTTCCTTATGAGAACACTCCCTGCTTCTGAAGCATTGTGGTCAACATGAAGGTACAGAAGTTATTAGCATCATGTATTCCATTAACTGAAACAAGAGCAGTCATCTGAATTTATTCTTTTCTACCTTAAATATTTCAGCTCACATGACTGTTACTAATTTGTCTGTCATACTTCTTGAGTATACCATCAAACATCTCCTAAAGGGATCTTTTATCATAGTATCTGATCGGTTTTATAACCAAAACCAAAAACAATGAATTACTCTTGGAGATTAGAGCTTAAATCACCATAATACTTGCCCCTAGCATTCAAGACTGATCTTTGCTAAGTTTCACTTGACACAGCATGTAAACTTCTCTACCAGATTGTCTGAGCACTCTCAAAGCTTAATTGATCCAATTTGCATGTCTCATCCTGGCAGAATTGTGCATCATTTCTATCCTCTTGGACTAAGTGATCACAATCTAATCACTTTGTATACAAAGCAGATGGAAAGTTTCCAGCTCCGTTGCTATCCCCTTGCATGCATCCATATTAAAGCAATTCTAATTCGACAAGCAATCTGATCTTTCTGTATTTTTATAGGATTACTGTCTCATTGATAGGCCTTCTGTCACCAATTGTAATGTTCAGGACTTTATACTCAAGGCATTTTCACTTTTGTCTCACACCTTCTGTGTGGTCCATTAAAACGATCACTTAATTTAACAAACTGTGCTAAATATCCCCCCTTAGGGAAGTTCTATGCAGTTTGGTGTAAATCAGCACAGCTCTCCACCTTGGAAGGAGAGAGCAATTTCCATTTATTAAGGGTTTGCTCCTATGTTTTTAAGAGATAAAAAACAACTAATTATATCCCCTTCATAAAGTTCTGAGCCTTGTACATTAATAGATACTTCTACAAATTTTGTATCTTTTAAAAGAAAAATGTTATTTTAAATTTAGTAAATATTTTCCAAATAGTAACTCTTTCTGCACATGAAATAGAAATCTCTTATTTATGTTATTTTTCTGTACTTTTTTCCCTTCAAAACTGTGCAAATTGACATTTAAATACAATAGCAGTTTAGTAAAAAAGTTTTATTACTTATGACTAGGTGAAATCTAGCTTGTGAAAATAACACAAGTAAACAAAAGCATCTGCAAAAAAAAGTCACAAGCTGATCAGTCAAACTAATGAAGATTAAGGATGTATAAATTTCAAATATCATTAAAATCAAACTTTCTAAAGTGAACAGGAAATTCTACTGAATAATCTCACTTGTAGTTCACAGCTGGAATTTATATCCCACACCTGTCTCTAGTTTATATACATCTTCAAAGGTCATCATGTTTCTTCAACTGTACTCTATTCGTCATTCCTAACTGGGGAATCTTTTGTCCTCCTAATGGTCCCACAGATCCTCTGCTCATCTGGAAGTTTGTGACTGGCTAGTATTAGCTTATTTTTTCCCTACATACATCTTTTTTTATTGCTTATTCCTCTATTGTTTTCTCCATTATTGTCTACTCATATTTGCTCAATAAAATTTATGAGAAGGCAAAAAGATTATTTGGTTTTTATTTTTTTTTTTTCTGTGAAGAATACATGAGAAACTTTAAAGCATGTTGTTCTCAGAAGTGATAAAACACTGGTGGTCAGTGCTCATGACAGCACAAGATAAGGAATACCCTTCAGTCTGCTCTGCAACTACTTTTAAAACAGGTGAAAGACTGGAAGGCAAAAACAACGGCTATATGAGAGAATAAAGGAACCAGAATGCACTGTTAAATTCTTCAATTTTTATCAAAGAGAAATTCAGTAATAGAGCCATGTTGTTATGTCCATGTATACACAAAAATAGTAGTAGAAGTGGAAGGGTAGTAGTTGTTCAATAGCAAGTCCAGTGCATTCAATGTTAACTGGCAAAGAACAAACTGAATTAACCGAAAACCAATTTGATCATAAAAAAAGCATTAAGACGGAAAACAGGCTTTCTATTAATGTGCTGCATGCTTAAAATTAGCAATGCCATTCTGTGACTTGCATTTCAAATACTTCAGTGGGCAAGTCATATGTAAGCTTGTTCATATTGCAACCTTAGCTGACTCTTGTAAAGACAAGCTCTTTCTTTCCAGGAGATGAATTATGCCTCCGGTTACATAAGGAAGCAAACCCCCTGCTATCTTCAGATTCTATTCTCATTGTAAAAATGTATGGTCCCATAGCTTAAAACTGGGTTGTGCAGGTGTACATTAGCAGAACATAACAAACACGTCTGTATGACACTCAAGAAATAATAGAATGCAGTTTGCTGTCTCTCAGCTGTGTTAGCTCAGCAGGACTAATAGCAATAATAAGTAGAAAAAAAATTATCACCAGAACAGGCAGGTGTGACTCACACATAGAATTCATCTACTGAGTAACGGAGTATAATTTTATACAGTCACTTTTAAGAGCAAATTTTCTGCTACTCTGTAAACAATCAGATGTATATTAGACCATCATATTGTATTTAATGAAGATACCCAGAGTTTCTAAGCCATTGTGAAGACTCATATCCCCGAGCTGCCTTTTCCATGTGGCAACCTGCTGCTTCTTCTGACAATCCCACACTCCACCCTGAAGGCATTTAAATCTTCAGTTGAGGTAAAAAAAAATAACAGTATTGAATTTTTTCCTTGAGCCCAACCTTACAGCAAATCATCAGGAAGGGTATACTGATTAATGACATGCACAACATCAGGAGTATGAAGAACAGAACTCTTACCTTGCCTTTCAAAACATCATTCATAAAATAATGCTATCCTCTAGCAAACATTACTAAATACTATCTTAATGGGTTTGAGTTTAAGAAAATCTACCTTATTTTAACACGTTACTTCTGTTGCCACCAACAAATCCAAAACTGTACTTTGATTTTGAGAATAGATTAGGAAAACATTGGATGTACTTTTCATCACCAGTTGTATTTATATTTCCAACAGATCAATGTAATTATGGGGAAAAAGATCAGGTTTCACCCCATTACTCTCTACAGTGGCACTTGTATTGGTTCTGTCAGAGTTCTGTTATCAGTAAAGGTTATTTACAGGTGCAAGAGAGTTTGACTCCAGGAAAATTTGCAATATCACCGAACACTTTGTTCACTGTAATAAACTTAACTCTTCTGACCTTGATGGTTAAGCTGCAGCATGTTTCCCCTGTATCTTGCTAATTACCTTACAAAGTAATTTTCCGGAGAATTGAATCTGATCCACAACCTGTTAGCTCATCCTGCTACAGTCCAAAACTGTGTTCCAAACTGATATTTGCAGTTTAAGCACAGTACAAAGCACACATGAAATGGACAGAAATGGAAGGTGGGCCACTGTATCTAATACACAGAAGATAAAATTATTTCAGAAGCAAAGGTAAATATCTTCAATTTTTAGCGTAGTCTGCAGATACAGACACTTATGTCTCTAAAGGTATCAGAAGGATCTGTCATCAAGGTGGACATCTTAATCTTTCCATCTTCCTCATAGCCTCATTGCCTGCTTGGCAGATATTTTGGAAGCAAGACAAAGCACCTGGGCCCTCAGTCTGTATCGTCCCACATGAAAAGCAGTCATTGATTTCATTTTGCACTACCAGAAGTAAAATTGGCAAAAAATCATTCTGGAATAATGATTTTGCCATCAGACTAGCAGAATGGGCCATCATCTTCTACCCAGCCCTATTTACTAAAATAATAGATGAAGAGAGATTGTTGAATGTGATACTGTGGCTTACATAGTACGTAACAAAATCTAATTTTGACAGAATACTGAAATCACTCTGCAGGAAAAAATTCTCATGTAGCCTGCAAATAGCTTCAAGGAAATACAGTAACATGAAATGATGAATGTCAAAATACCAGTCTAGAAGGAAAGACATCTACTGAGGTTCTGAAAGACCTAGAAAACCCACGAGTGTCATTATTTCATGCTCTTAACTCCAAACACAAATTTATTTTACGAACTGCAGGCTGCCTTCCTTAGTAGTAGACCAGAGCATTAATCCTTTTGATTTTCAGCTCTTAATTTGGAAGCAGTCTGGACGTGGCCCAGTTGCTGCCCTGACAGATGCACATATTCGCATCCTTCCATCCATCTGCTGAGAGATCAGACTTGCTTGGACTCCTCCAGATCTGTACGTTGCTTTTCTGCTTGTTCACACTCTATCTTGACCCACTAATTCTCGGAATCTCTATGGATGGAAAGGTTTTCTTTCTTGTCCTATGTTGTTTGGTGTCATGTTGCTCATGTTTTAGGCTTTTTTTGACCGAATTCTGAATTCTCTAGCTCTTTCCAGGAGCGCTTTATAATAAATATTTACATCTTTCCTTTTTATAAGAAATATTTACATCTTTCCTTTTCTTCCCTCTTCCCAGAAAAGAAACATAAAATCACTTTTTTTTGTTTTTGTTTTTGTTTTTTTTTTTTGTATCTTGATGATATTTGGTTTTATTGCTGTCTTGTATCACATATTACCTTGCTGTATGTAGCATCTTCTTCTTTTGATTCCAAATGAGCTTTACTCACCTTTTTGTCCCTTTCAACTGCATCTGTTGGTTAACCTACCTAGTCTCCTGCATATTTCTCAAACCTGGGTGTACTGGATCTCTGGCTAGCTGCCCACCTTTCCTATCTGTGTTAACATAACTAAGTCAGCTAGTATTGGTACCTACAAAATCTTCTTTCTATAACCTCTGTGTGGTGGATTGATGTGACTTAAACCAATGTATGCCCCATATACACGTATATAGCATCCTCAGCAAAGAGCAAAGGGAACAAAGTCTTATACATATGATTGTTCTATCTTAATCTAAATTAATCTTTTCATTGATTCCTTTGTTATGTTCTTTTCAGCTTTACATCAGGCTCTGGAGTGAGAAAAACATAGCATCTTTCTTCACCATGGTCCTTTCATTCTCACACTTACTCTTTATGATGCTTTTCTTCCCTTAAACATTTTCAATCTCCTTTTTCCTGTACTAAAGCCATTAAGAATAGAATTTTTACATTTTCTTTCAATCTCAAGTTAAATCTGAATTGAATAAATATATCAGTACAAGTGGGAATTATTCCTTAATGTAAGGTACACCCATTGTTTCCTACATATATATACATATATATACATATGTTTATATACATATATATATACATATGTTTATGAGTACACTGCTATCACTCCAATTCCTGCTAGTTTCCTCCATAAAACCTCCTTTGACATGGCTTCATTCAGTTTATCAGTCAAACAAATAAATTGAAGCAATTTTTTAAACAACTAATATTTCCTTTGCTCTCCAAATTGTTCAAGAGAGATTGATACGCACTCAGGAGTACACTTGGTTCAGCAGAAAGTATAAAACAGAAAAGCAATAAGGCTTTAAGATCCTCAGAGTAGTAATGGACATGAGCTTGCAAAGAAGAAACAAACATGAATTGTGCAATTTGAGTTATACAATGAGACAAGAAATAACAGTTTCACTTGGCTTATTTCCTGTTTAGCTGAAGGTATAATAGAGTGCTTTTGTTCATGGTTTTTTATTGTCAGAAAGATATTGAAAAAATAGAGGGAATGAATAAAAGAGCAGTAAAGATGAACACAGGACTTCAGTGCTGACTAATGAGGAAAACTTCCTGAAAGTGTGAAATATGTTTTGCTTGGCTAAGCAACAGTTAAATAGTAAGGGGTAAAAGATGGGTGGGGAGAACAACAGTCTGCATATGCATGAAGATTATGAACATCCAGGAGCAAGAGGAATTATTTAACAGTTTTTAACATAAGCACAATGCAGCATTGTAGTCCTGCAAGTTAAAAAAGAAACATAAAAATATGCCAAGTACTTTCCCAAATGCCTACTCTGCCCATATAATGTGTGTAAATTGTATAAGAAAGGCAAGTATTTTGCTAATTTATGGCACTGCATTTATACCATGATTATGGAAACTTCAGAAATGACCATCTGCTTTTCCCAACTGTGTTTGGAAAATTTTCATTGTTACTGAATAACAAGCTAAACTTTGCCTAATACAGCACCTGCCTACCTTGTAAGGAAAATGAATAGCTTGAGTGCTTAGTCAGCAGGGTTACAATTTGGTACCTCAGTATGAAATGTTTAAGCAGCTTATCATCCTTACACACGGATCCAAGTACCAGAGTTTCCATATTTTGGGAGCATTTCAAATGGAAAATAACTTTGTGGGCTCAATTCTTCTCAGAGGCAATCCACAGCAACAAAATTGCATGTCTCTATAGTCCTCAAGGTAATTTCTCATGATTTACAGGAATAGAAAAACTAAATGGGACAGTATGACTATGTCAACATTTTGTGGAATTCATGCAGCAAAATCTCCTTATATCACCTGGAAAATGACATTTAATTTATTTCTTTCTACTCAGAGAGGGCCAAAGAATCTCCTGTGAGGCAGAACATTATGTTGCACAGCCCTTAGCTGTTCTCAACATATACCCTATTCACCCATATGAAACAACGTAATGCAGACCTTCAGTGCTCTAAGAATGACTATATGACTATATGAAAGAAAGGCACTTTTTTCACTGTCAAAATCTGGAATATGTGGCTAAATGTTGTCCTCAGTATTCCTCTTTTACTAACCTACAGAATAAAACATCAGTTAAAAATTCAATTTTAAAACGGCCAAACAGTTGTATTCCAAAATTAATATTCTCAAATAGTCTATTAGAGTCGATAAAGCTGATTTCATGATTCTGGATTAAATCTCCAGTTACTCTATGAACAACACAATTTAATAAACATCACATATTGAAAAACTTTTGCCTTCTTTTTAGTTGTTTAGAACTACCTCCTTCTTCCAGGGGAGCATTCTGAAAAAGACAGCCTGAAACTGAGACAGCAAGGCATATTTTGTATTTTCTGGTGCATGAATAATTGCACATGAACTACTATATGCAAAAGAGCTATATTTGTCTTGGTATTTTTATTTATCTGAAAGATAAAATAATGTTTATTCTTTGCTATATTGTTTATGATTTATAGAGTACTACTACCATACTACGTGCTTTACATCCATGTAATTAACAATATTACTTTTGCAATACCACAGGGCTGTAGCACCAGCAAATACTTGAATATGGAAGGAACTATTAACGGTAGTAAATTTTTAGCTAAGTCAAAAACATCTGCAAGAATTAATCCTAAATATATTGTATAATTTTATGACCACGTTTATTAATTTTGGTGATCAGCATCTTTTCATGATGTGTTCTGTTGTCAATGAAGCTTCTTCATTGGCTAAATTTACACTTAGCCTGAGAAGGTTAAGGTGGTTCCCATTTATGTATTGAGGTCAAGTGATATGCAGTTAGGTGTTAAAAACATATTTTTAATATCATGTAAACAAAACCCCCCTATTTCTAACTGGCTGATCCTCCTTACAGCCTTGAAGCTATCAGAGATTAAGCATTATGACTGCCTCAAAATTCTGCTTGTGGTGTAGGCTGGTATCCACATCATGACTATGGTTTGGACAGTTGGGATAGAATTAGAGTTCTCCTAACAGCCTAAACACCACTGCTTTTTCTAAGAGCTACTTGTCTCTAATTTACATGACAGTAAGTGTCTCTTTCAATGCAAAAGTGGCAGAGAGGACACTGGTAGCATAAGGTAACTAATAGTTATTCTGAGAGAAGTGAGTAACTTAGTGTATTGACTTCTTTCTTCTCGCAGCAGTTCCACCATTAGCACTTAACTCAGCCACCTCTTCAAGGGAAATGCATAATCCTAAGAGAAAAAGATTATACTGCACACATTCTCCAGGATATATCACCAATATTTTTATATAAAAGCCAAATTATTGGACATGAAGCAACCATTCTCTGATTTTTTTCAGGATCTCTAAATATGTTGTTCCAGGTACTCCCCTTAACTGGCAAAAATTAGCGCTGCAAAACTGACGTGTACACAGGCATTATTTTATTAAGTGATTACTAAAAAAAAAAAAGACAAGGAACTCGAGAAGTGCAATGTAATATTTAAAAAAATAAAAAACAAACACAAAAACCCCCACGATAGTGTGGAGTAAAGAAGAAATTCAACAGAAGAATTGTGACAAGGCAGCAATAGTCCTGGCAGCTCTTTTAAACTGTGACACATGGAAAATACTAAATACATGGAATGAATGTCCAGTGAGTCTGTAGACAGACAATTATGTCTAACAGTACAGGTATAAGAAAAAAGGCAACATGGAAAAGGTAGCGTGATAGCAGGCTACAAGATGTAAAACTTTAAAACATATGCATTTTGATCTTTAGAAAAGAGTGGAAAAATATCCTTTATCTTCACTGGTCTAAAAGAAGAAGTAGCCTTGTACTAACACGGATATCAAATAGATCTGCACTTATGAATGTCAACTAACTTGTCAACCATAAGGGATGGAAAATAAAGGCAGGAAGAACTCCCTGTTATATGTTCCTAACATTTAAAAATATTGCATGATTTTCATTTTCAGAATAAATTATATTCTATCTTCATAGCAAAGAACAATAGTGAGCTTTTGTTCTCAAGATATTTTCAGGATGTGGACTAACATCTCCATATTTCTCTGCATTCTGTCATTGCTTCTTAATCTGCTATTGCCTCTTATTTTACAAGACCACTGCCTCAGGTCAAGGGTTGTTCTTGCTTGCACTATGCCTAGCACAGTGGGAATTTGGTTCATGACTGCACTTCCTTAGCCCTAGAATAATGCAGATACAGTTCTTGGTAGTCCTAGTTTTACAGTGCTGCATTTCTAACGTCATTAATACACAACTGTGAGAGTAGACGACAGAGGTAAATTGGATATTGAGTGACAGCCAATAGCATGAACTAGAGGACTAAAAACAAACTCAGCAGATGAAAAGGAGAAGGAACATTAGAACATGGCTAAAAAAAAGTCAGCTGAAGCAGCATGAGCTTGACTGACATGAAAACTGTAAATCTCATGCTCTCATGAAAAGAAGGCATTTTCTGATAATCAGACAAGCATACAGGAGACTTGCATCTACATATCATTGCAAAATTAGCTTTTTTATTTTGTCAAAGACCTATAAAATATAGTTTTAAATAATACTCAAAAGAAATTCAGAGCAGAGCACTGCAGGTAGTTTATTAGTCTACTGAAATACAGAACTGGTATTACAGGATTATATAAATAGCATGGCTGTGCCATTGAATAAAAAGCTGCGATGAGGGCTACATAATTTACAGATGTTGTCATCACCTTCACTAACCTTCCTCTTCTGTAATGCCACATGTTAAGGATCAATGTTCTATATTATACTAAAAGATCAAAAAGCTGCATGTTCTGGTTCAATATCCAACCGTAAGTGTCTCAACTCTATTATCACTTCTAATAATGAAATTACATACAAATTGTCTTTTAGTGCTTGAGCATGTGAAATTGTCATCACTTTAAATCCCCAGCATAAAACCCATTTCTGTATCCATTCAGCTATGTGAGAAGATGACTTCCTATAACGAGGGAAAGAGGAAATTACACTATAGCTGTGCAGGCTAATGAAATCAACCAGGAAAAAGTAGTAGATATTAGGTTATCCCTTTGGATAATTCTTCCTGTGTGCCTTAATCTCACCATTCTCCCCAGAGACATTTTAGCCCTGCATGCTAAATAGGAAACATTCAGTTTGTCAATCAGTTCTCAGTTATTTGGTGTAATCCAAATAAAGTAAAGCATGGAACAACACAAAGACCACAGTGACTATCCAGTGAAGAAAAGTGTGCTACTAGTGACTGCGCAGTATAAACTGAGATGGTAAATTCATACCACTGTTGTACAGTTGAAGTATCCCTTTGCCAAGAACTATTCAATCCACAAAGCAGGTAAACAGGACTTGACTATTTTGTCTGTTCATTTGTTTCATTTGCAGCATTTGTGGTAGAAAACCATTAACAGGAATGGCATGTCCCGTTATACTTAAAAGGCCAGCTGTTATCAATTTCTATAGCACAGAACAACAAAGAGTTCCTGAGATAGATAAATATCAGAAATACAGCAGATTTGCTTTTTTACTTTCATAAATGGCCTTTTGAGAATATATAAAACAACAGTGCTTCAAAGATTATGCTAAAAGTAAAGATAACATAAATAGAAAAGGAGAAAAAAATATAACAAAGGGGAAGTTTCTCTCTGAGTTTTGCCATCTTGTTTTTCACATAGTGTCCACAAAGACCAATGAGGAATAGTTGATTTCGGTTGAGTTTGCTGTTGCTTTTTTTATTTATTTTTATTCCCAAAAGTACTTGGGGGGAAAAAAAATAATAATAAAAAAATCTGTGCAGAGCTGTAGCTACTCTCAGTCAGGAGCTTACTTGCAGAGCAGGCATGAACATTTATCTAGCGCAGGACGCTTGGAGGGGTGAGACCCCAGGTCAAGGCTGAACAGAGAGCACAGGTCCCCATGGGTTACCTCTGGAGGCAGTGGGAAGGACAGAGCCCTTCAGAAAATTGCATCTGACTCACCTCCTGCTCCATTATCTGAAAATGAGGCAGCCTAGCCTCTTACCTACACTTAGCCTTCATAAATTCACCCCATCTCCTCTCCATTTCCCAAAGTGCCAATAAAACTGTTGTAGTGTAGTTTCTAGAAAGAAGAAAAGCTATCTGGGTTAATTTCTGTACAGAATTCCTCAGCTCTTTCATCACAGATGACATTCCCTCAGTTTCTCAGCAGCTGATATTCCCACATATCAGTCTGAATTTGACTGAGTGGCCAGCATTTCCAGGTACTCACAGTCTTAATGTATTTTAGTAAACACACTGATTATCCAAGTGAGTCAAAAAGTCATCAGCCACATCTGAAAGTGTCAGGCTATGATCTAGAAAAAGAGTCTAACCTCAGACTACATATGTATGGCTTGATATAAGGTCACACCACAGATAAAAATCATATGTGAATAATTCTGTCATCCTATTGACACATTCACCAACACCTTTGAGAAACAAAAAATACACACAAAAAAACCCAATGTCCTTCCTTGTCCGGCCTCCTTCCCTCCAAAATGATGAGGCTGGAAAAAACAACGCACTCTCTATGCCAACAATAACATACACTTCTTGTTATTCTGCTGCTTGAAAAACCCTTTCCCCACCTTGCCTTGGCAGAAACCTGTATATTCTCTTAAATGCACCAATTTTCTAGGAAATGTTTAGGTTCACTGCAATTTTTTTAATGTTTCACTCATTTGGTGCTACTCCATAAAATAATAATGCAAATATTAGCTTTTATGCACTTAGGTCCATGTTTGAAAATTGAATTCAACAAGCCTTTTTATCTTAAAATGCTTAGAAGAGAAACAAAGAGGCAGGTAAATTGGAACTGGAAGGCCATGACTGTGAGCTCTAACAAACTACATGATCTTAGTCCACTTATTTAACATTTTTTTATTGATTTTACCACCTAGAAAATGAAGGTTAAGATTTATGCTTTCTTTCCCCATATGTTATAAATAAAAACTACATGCAGGGCACCTTACAATTTCCAAGTGTTATTTTTGAGAAGTACCAGTGAGCCTCTCAGAGTTAAATATCAGCTTCTTAGGTTTGTGCTCAATCAAGCCTATGACTTTTTCTCTTTTTTTTTTCAGTTCTTCATATCTTAGTGAGGTTTCAGGGGGAAAAAAAAAAAAGAGTTGAACTCAGCAAAGAGCTTGAAACTGTCCTTAACTATACCTAAATTTAGAGCTGTTGGAAGAAGTGCTCTGGTTTGGATCCAAAAGAAAACAGTGAAGCAAGTCATCAATCAGCATCTCACATAGAGATCACAGCCTTGTTTCACTTCTTCAGGTTTATTTGTGGCTTCTTTTGATTTTTTTTTAAATTTTTTTTATATAAGAAAAATGAAAGGATTACTGAGTCTTTGTGTCATTATAACGCTTTTGAGGAGACTGACACTCTTGCAGCAGAACACATAAAATGAAATAAAATTTAAAAAAAAACCAAAAAACAACAGCAACAAAAAAACCCAAATCCACAACCCAAAACAAACCCTAGATGTCTGACAGTTATGTAAAAAACAACTAAAAAAAAAAAAAATCAGCAAAATGTTAAAGTTTTACTTTAACTGCACCCCTTTTGCAAATGTATATCCATATATACATATATATGTCTGGAAGATAATAGTGCCTATCCAAACAGGTAAATGGGGTAAACAGTTAAATGCTTCAGCCCTTTAAGTGAACATAACATATGCTGTGCTGACAGACAGAAAAAAATTGTATATGGTTCAGTCCACAATCTGATTACATGTTAAGCACCTCCCAAGAGGCACTCAGAATTACTCAGGATTAAATCCAAGATGATTAAAATTTGTACCATGGAAAAGAAAGACCTACATTAAAAAAAAAAAAAAAAGGGCAAAAAAACCTCAGTCACCTCTTACTCCTATTAGTGTAAAACTGATGGACCAGAGGTTTCTCCAAAGCAATGTGAGAAACAGGCCCCTGCCACCTTAAGAAAGTAAATACATTTTTCTGAAAAACAACAAAAAATATTCTGCCAATAAATGGATGTCAAGGATGCAAGAAGGAATACTGTCATATACCTCAGGTATGGATCTGAAGTCTTGTGAAAGACACATGGAAACATTGAAAAATTATTTTAGGTGAAAGACTCGTTTTACTGAGGTGAACAGGAATTCTGTTACATTATTTAAAAGGAATAGGATTTTACCCTGCATGATCATGTAATTAAAGTGTCAGAATGCACACACCCAGGAGGACAGAGTTAATGCTGAACACAGAATTAACATTGGTATTTCATGACTCTTGAATGATTTGCTGTGTAACCCTAACATTCATCGAATGCTGCCTTCCAAACAGAATTGCCTAGGGCTTTGTAAAATTGAATAGTGGTGGGGAGAAAATATTCCCTATTGCAGATCCATTTGCCTGAGTGTTTCTGAAGCATTTTTATCTCACAGCCCTTAAAATCTGGAGGAAGGTTCCTCGTTTCTGGATGTACAGTTAGATTGGCACCCTGCAAAGCATCCTGAACGAAAGGCAGTGCAGAACTGACCTCCCCAGGAGCAGAGCACTCTGCAGAACATGAGGCAGAGTCTGGTTGCTGCTTGCACTTCACTTGATGAGAGAAGTGAGTTATGCCAGCCCTTTGCTTGATGTAGATTCTTCACCAAGGGAAAAGGAAAAAAAAAAAAAAAAAACCACAACAAAAACCCCCCAACCTTCCTATCCAAATCTCAGTCTTCTCAGTCCCTACCCTCCTGAAAGGATTTGAAACAAGAACGGCAATATTTTTAAGGGAAGAAGAGGGGGAGGAAGGTGACTGCTGTTCACTTCAGAGTGGTGCTACACATAATATGTTAACATACAGAAAGAAAATCACTTCTTCACCTTTTTGCTCCCCTGCGTGGGAATGCAGCTTTGGTCATGATTGCACCTCAGGAACCACACAATAAAAAGCCTCTCCAGTGAGAAGGTTAGGAACTGGGCTCATCTTATCTTATAAGATGCTCAGCAAGGATTCTGTTTCCAGGAAGATGGGCTTCCTTTTGCAAGTGCAAATTTTTATCTGTTTTTCTTACAAAATGAATTGCTGGTACAAATGTGAGTTCCAGAGCCAACAATTCATACTGCTGATACAAAAGTAGGCTGGGCACAGACTGTTTCAGAAAAAAAGGTTTGCTTTTCAGAAGATATCTGCTTGTGAATGCTAGGACTTCTGTAAAGGACAGGAAAGAGCAGACTGTGAAGCTAAAAATAACCATATACATGCAAATATCATGTACTCTAGTGCTACCACAGCATCTTTGGCCATAACATAACAATTGAATGAATATGAGAATTGCTATAGACCAAAACCAGTCTTCAGTCGAGTATTTAAAGACACTTCTTTTCCAGGAGAGAAATTCTAATTTGAGAGCCACACTTCCTTTTTCACCAGTGGGCAAGAATGCCAAATATGCCATTTTCCAGAGGCACAAGAGAAGCTCCAATCTGAGAACAAATTTGTCTAAAAGACAAAACTCACAAAGCCAAGCAGCAGCTGCATGGCATCAGAATGGAAACTGCTACGTAATCTAAAACTTAAAAACTTTCAGGACTGCTGTAATAAGAGATGATGTTTCTGACTGTAGCACATCTTTCTTTGCTCAATTGTGCAAAGTACCAGCCCAAGTTCAGAAAAGCACCTAAACACAACCATAGCTGTAATCATGAGAGTAGTTCCGCATTTAACTTGATTATTCAGTTGGCACGATTAAATTCTAAGTGCTTAACTGTGTTAACATAAACATCAAGGTTTTTGTCTCAGTAGGATGAATTAGTAAGCTGAAATTCATTGCACTCGTATATTTGAAGCGGTGGATTTCAGATTACTTCATCTCCTTTCCTGTAAGCATGCCATTTTGCCAAAAGCTGTCACTCCCTTGTTTTCTATGCATTTGCTATATTTTAATGAGAAACTCTATTTATTGATTCTGATATTAGGTAGAAAAATGGGGTTTTCTTTCAATAAGATGATTACACATAAACGTTACATAGAAACCAAGAGGGTTATTTGTTTGTGGGCTTTTTTCCTTCATAACTGCTGAAAGAAGTGTATTGCCCACCAGCACAAGGCAGCGAATGAGCTAAGGCCCAGATTCACAGCTGTACTCAGTGTGCTCCACTCCACATGCAGCGGTGGGCATGCAAAATGAGCCATTTGAGATGCCCTGATGTAAGGGCTTGCTCTGCACTGGCCTGGTGCCCATCAGAAGGAAGGTAAAGCCACAAGGCTATGTTATGCACTGAGGGCAGCAAGGCCCCCAGGGTGTCAATCTGTCAGGCAACGTCAAAGCAAAGCAGTAATGCAGACATGCCCTCCTTTTTACTTGTCACACCCTCAGATGCCTGATTCTTTCTCTCTTGCCTTCAGTAGTGCTGATTTTTAGGGAGCAAACAACATAGCACAGAACTTCTATTTTCTGGGACTAGCTTTTAACTCTTATAAAAGAATATTCATAATTATGTTTCTCTATTCTTATGTAAAAAAATACATCTAATACTAGTAATAAAATATTTTCTTTGTATCAGTGGTGGTAAAACACTTTCATTATCATACCCCTTTAAAGAAGCATAGCTAATATTTAGAGCTCTTAAAGAAAATTGCAAGAGAAATCAGGAACGTAATATGTTGCTGTTTTCAAGTGCTAAACATTTTTCTTTTTCAAACTACGAAACTTTGTTCCAACCTGGCTTAAGTTAACCATGTTGACAGAATTACAATTTTCAGGTTGCACTATATAAACACATCAAAAAGCAAACATCTGCACCCTCCAAAGTTTGTTTAAATCCCCTACCTTTCCTACATAGAGTGGGTCTGTACCCATGTATTCTTCCAGCACAAAGAACTGATTCCACACCCAGCTGCGTTTGGTTCTCGTCCTCCCTGATTGAAAGTAGGGCTTTGACCTGGACCTTGAGACCTCTGCTTGATTCATCCCAGAAAGACACAGGAAAAGAGCTAGTATCTGCAGAAAATGGCAGAACTCCACTTTGCCCAACTTCATCTTTTTTTTTTTTTTTTTTTCCCGTGAAAGAAAAAACCTTGATGAGAGCGGGCACAATTCCAGTTGTCTCAGTAGCTCTAGCCTCCGGCAGGGTGTCAGCTGGGAGTCCAGAGATAATAATTTGTGGAGTGGTCGATTGGAAGAAGTCACCACTTCTGAATAGCCTTCACCAAAGAAATGGTGTAATAGGTACCTAAATGGGAAAAAGACAAGAACTGTTGTCAGAACTTCTTTTTTTAAAAAAAAAAGAATGCAAATTCTTTGCAGCTTTCACATAATGTATCAAACATGTTCATTTATTATTTTTCTCATCATCAACACAGTTGAGTTTACATAATAAGTCTCTGAGAGTTTAGAGAGTATTCCTTGGATGTCATTACTACTGCTGATACAGCTGTATTTATAGCTATAAAGTTTTCTCATGACTGTTCTGTTAATACACCAGTTTCCCCAGTACAAATGCTGAATTTATTTCTCTTTAAAGCAAGTGTAGTTATTTACAGTTATTTGGTTTGATTTTTCCTCCTCTGCCTGCTACAGTCTGCTTTACTTGCCATTACCATGATATAATGACAAACCAGCTACAGGCTGGAAGTTATATTAATGGCAAGGACATATGTTAGCTTAACTCTCTTCCATATAACTGAAAAGTAAAATAAAGGAGTATAAGATGAATCGGAACAATCTGATTGATTCTTAGTCACAGTACACCAGATGTTATGATTTGTTCTGATCTGAATCTGACCTGCTAAAAAGCTCTCAGAGTCTCCTCACTTTTTACTACATTCCTAAAGCAAATGTCAGGTACGGTAAGAAGTATGTTACACTAGTTTAGATACTTATACAAAAATATGTTCAGAAAAATCAGAGAATAATATGATTTTGTGTTTTTTTAATGAAACATTGATTTAATGACGAATGATTTTTCAGCACTAACACATACCATTTTTGTCTTTTTGTGCATCTTGTCTCTTTTTATTTCAAAATCTTGATCATTTAATAACTAGTAGAACTCACAAAAAAAAATAATCATTTACAAAAAGCCCCCCACAAAACCTTGAATAATTAAACAAGTCTTTTTTTCTACCTTTTACAATTGTGAGCCTTCTCTGGTCAAGTAAAAACTCATACTTAGTATATAAAGTTTTTAAAAGTATAAGTTCTATCAGTCAGAACTAAAAGTAGCTTTGCCTTTCAAGGGGAATCACCTGCACTATCCCCAGGTAAGCAATGCTTTCTCTGAAATACACATCCTCCTTGTCTGAGGGAGCAATGAAGCAGACAAGAATTTAAGATGTGCCAAACACAAGGTGAAAATGAGGATGAAATTAAAACAGATAATAAGGCATTCATTTGGAGTAAACCGCTACTACTTAGGAAGCCATGGAAGAAAGATTTCATCCTTTCTACATTTAATTAATCTAAAAAGGCTAGACATTAAATCACATACACATTAAATGCTCTAGATAGATTATCATTATATCCCTACCCACTACTATTAAAACTGAGTGAAATGTGATCTCTGCTGTTTTCAGTATGTCAGGCTCTTTTAGCTACAGAATGCCTATGCATTGTTCTGCCAAAGGTACCTAGAGGGCAGAAACATGAAACAAATAAAAAGCTCTTCTGATTACAGACTGTATTTAAAGCCTTTTTATAGTAATCCCTTCTGTGGTACTGCCCTGCACCAGAAAGGCTTTACTTAGAGACTGGTGGGATAAACCACAAACCCACTGAGCATGTTTGCTAAGCAGCAGCAATTTGAAAGCTTCCATATGTGAAAATCCAGTGTCTCCCTACAGGCAAAACAAAGAGAATAGGCAATGTCTTACCTAAAGACCCTAATTTCCAAAATGTGATACTATAGTTGTAACAGGCATCTCTCCAACATGGACCAAGATTCTTTTTGCAGCGGGATTAACACGCAAGCATCATCCTCGCTAGCAGAGCATAGTTTAAAATTATTAATCTCAACTAGTCATAGTCCAGTTTTGATCTGGTCCTTTGGGTGAATCATGACTATATGCCGTAGTAATTACTGAGAGCATTGCCACGAGTGTCAAGGAAAGTAGCTGTGCTTCCTTGGTGATATGTTCACTTCCTACTGCTCAGTTCAAATAAAATAAGTGTTGTTTGTAGTACAGGCTGTTTATTCACCCTTTACTTTCCCTCTCTGTGTCTAAGTTACATCAGGTTAAAGACATCTGATATTGATAAACTGTCAGTTTATTTCAAAGAGGCAGCAGATTGTTATTTAACAGAGATAAAAATATGAAATGGATTTTCTTAAGAAATGTCAGTAAAACATTTACAATATGTTATAGTCTTTCCACGAAGCAGTTCAAAATGTCTTGTTCTTGCTCTGAGCAGACATTTCAAACCTAGAATTGCTCTAACCTTTATCTCGAACAGTGTTCTCTTATATCCTTTCTTTTACACCTGCAGGAAAGTATGAAAGCCACCATATGGAGTGCCATGGTCCCCAGCCACACACCACAGCACAGAACTGAAAAATGCACCCAAAATACCAACTGAAAAACAGTCCATATGCTAGACAGCACAATCTGATGAAAAGCAGAATACTCACACCCCCTGGAAAAAAAAAAAAAAAAAACAAACCACCAACCAAAACTGTTGTCGTTTACTCATTCTCAAATGCTTAAACAACACAGTCTCCAGAATTCCAATTATTTTTATTCAGTGGTGTGGCAGCACTTTCTACTCTGAAACATTCTTCCCTCCCTTCCTCCCCTTCTTCAGGATAAGGCTTCATATTCCTCTTAGAGCCCTTTTTTTTTTAGGTTTTTATTTATAGTTCTTTCAGCACATTGCCTTTTGAGTGTGATACTTCCCAAAGAAAGAGTAAAAGTGTCTGGTATTTAAAAATCTTTTCTGTTTTGGGAATAATTATTTATTAAATTGCATTTCATTACCTTTTTTACTGATCTAGATATACATATTTATATTGATTTAAAATATATATATATATATATTTCTGCCCAAGCGTAACTAGCACTTCAACATCACCTGCTCTGTGAGGTCCTCAAGTATGGAGTCCACAAGTCCACATAAGCAACATCACAGCATTCATAAAACTGAAAACTAAAAGGTGCTGTTGGGTTTTTTTATCCTCCTCAAGGCATAACTTCAGTGTTCAGGGTTGCACTTGCAGCAGTGGATGTGACTAACACTGACAGCAATAGAGGGAATGCAGTGCTCTGATTCCAGTGCCTTCTCTGTCATTTGTGTTTACAAGCTTGAGTGTGAAGTGAAGGCAAAACTGACCTGCAACCATTTTGTATTTTGTGTTTAAAGATGTTCTTTTATAAAATGGTATCACTTTCTTCACAAACAGAACTCAGAGTACACAGAACTGAACCATATTTGCACTTGTAATTGATGTCATTAATTACCCTAAGACAGAAGTGCACCTTTACATCTTATTTCTGGATCTCCAAAATGTTAATCCCCTCCCCAAACAGGGACAAAATGCAATCATGTCTCCTCACTCAAGCTTTGCCTACATAAAAAGTAATTTAAGCTTTAAAAACAAAATTGTCTGCTGGTATATTTAAAGCACTAGGCTCTACCTTTCTCTTCTAAACTTGTATTCCCAATTTACTTTCATATAGTCCTGACAATCACAAATATGAAAAATATAAAGTATAAAAAACAGTGTGTAATTCAACGAGTATGTTCTGTGATCTGGACTGTGCATGTAGTATGTCTTGCCAGAGCAGTAACGTGCTGTCTATGTGAACAGCTATAAGAATCCAAAACAAATACATAAATAATATCCACTAAATATCTAATCTCTCGTGTTTGTGTTCTTAAATAGCTGGTTGATATATAAAACATTCAGACTGAAGAATATACATTTGAAAAAATAATAACCTCCTTATTCAATATATACCATAAAACTTACATTTTCTCCCATCTGCTGTATAGAAATGGAACTATATTTAAGCCACAGTCTAGTAGCAGAAGTGTTCTGGTGAACACTGCTGATCTGAAAAATGTTACTACTCTACTTTGCCAAAACAATCTGCTAGTGTCAAAAAGACACTATTATGCACTGTCTCTGAGGGACAATCTTGATTTGTTGAAAACATTCAGATCATGAATAAGATCCTCAGCTTTAAGGAATAGTTCCCCTCACTGCAAGCAATTAAGGGTAATTTACACCCACTGAAAATCTCTCTGAATATTTTGCTTTGCTCCATAATTTCTAAAACAACACATCAAGACTAGTCCTTGCTGTTTGTGTGTAGCAGTGAGCACCAGTAGATATGGACAAAACACATCTTCAGTCTCCTAGATATCCTCATGGAAGCCCTCTTTCCCCACCCCTGAGATTTCCCCAGCCTTGTAGGGCCATTTGCTGAAGGGTCTTGAGATCATCTTTGTACCACCTAACCTTTACAGTCAAAATGCAAATTCCTGCAGACTTCCACTCACACATTGCTACCAGTGTCACAGTGCCATCATAATCTATGAACCACATAATTTCCCTGTCAACCTCTTCAATCTAACATGGAATTTTGTCCTTCACCGTATATGGTCCTAAGGTCTTTCCAATGTACAAAATTCTTCAGGAAGAAGTGGAAATCCAAAACCTTTTCCACTACTAAACTCCTCCAGTCTGGATTACATTTGTCGATTTTGAAATCTTAGAATGAAGTTTTGAACTCCTATGGCATTTCTTCTCCCTGTGCCCACCCCCACCCCACCCCCCCCTTGTTCTCCTCTCATCAACATTGCTTCAATTTTTGATAGCATTGCAAAATCTACCGTGTAAACCTGGACCCCAATCTCTGAAAGTGCAGCCCAGACATCTGCTAGTAAATCTTGCTTTAGCTTGGTCAATAGTGCACAGTTATCCCTTGTTTGGGTTTTTTTCCCTCTACTTTAGTCATTCAATAAAATAAGACCTTGAGTGTTGAGATAATTCTGAGGGTGACTGTTGCCACTGGATCTTGAACCTTGATCCCTTAAACACAGTGGAATCAGCAGGTGAGCCCCTTGACAGCTGAACTACCCTCACTGAAATATTTATGTTTTGACATTCAATTTTACAATGCCCATTGGAAAGGGTGTCACTTTCCATGGCAGAGAAAATTCCCCTTTGTTATGAGCCTGCAGTTCCTCTCTGTCACACACCCTAAATATCATGGGAGACTCCTTCACAGGCACAGGAACTCTGTGATCCTTGAGACAAAGGATTTATAGAAGATAACATGTCTAATTATCGCAACGTCTGGTTATCATATTTTCAGGGAAGGAAAAAAAAAGGAAAAAAGGAGGGTGCCTTGGAGCAAGTGAGGTGGGGACTGACCCTTCCATGAAATGAAGCTCTGCAAGTCAAGGCAGTACAATGAAACCTATTAACTCCCTGTGCCAGATGACATTACAACTACAGACCACAACCTCCTGCCGCTAACTGGCCTAAATATTCACATGGGAGATCTGTAAATGTAGTGCACATCCTGCAGTCTGCATCTGGTTATCAAGCAAAAAACTATCACTACTCCAAACATATGGTGCTGTTACACTAAACTGGCTCCAATACCCTCTGACTCAGGTGGAAGGACCTGATGAGACAATAGAAAAACACTAGGCACACTTCAATAAATGATACAGATTCAAAAAAATGTGTAAAGAAAACCAAGCAACAGCTTTTGGTCTTTCATATTGCTCTGCAGTTGATCATAAGATTGTATGTGGCTAGAGTGCTAAGTTGTTTAGGTTGTTGATAGGTTTCTTTTTTCCCCTAAGAAAAATTAACAAAAGAAACATTTAAATTTTTTTAACATAACTTTCTCCATGTGAAAGTGCTTTGTTGGATTTTCACCTTGCTATGACACATTTTATAGATCTAAGTTGCTGGAAAGGATTATGCTAATTTGATCAGTTATTGAAAAGAAACGCTAGCAGTATTTGTATATCTGTGACCAATCAAGTTAAATATTTAAATTTCCACAAGCTCAGTTTCTGCAGCCTCATTCAAGCTGAGGAACTTCACGTAATACCTAGGGATGACTTTCTTGCAGAACCGCTGAATTCCCAGAGGAGGCACTCCTGCATTACTGCTTAGAGTTAAGCCTGGTTTGATGGGAAGAACCGAAGTAACCATCATCTATTTTATGCACCCTTCCTCAGCTAGAATTTAATGATTTTTATTGCCACGAGAAAACAATACCCAGTAGTAACATGAAAGTGTACATGAAAAAAAATGTGCATGATAAACTAAAAGAAACTGAATGGCTCAAGAAAGGCCTTCACTGAAGAACTGCTGAACACATCAGAAGCCAATAGCCGAAAACATAGACAGAAACTTACTAGCCAGCCTGTCACTAAAACTGACTCCTAAGCAGCATATTCATCTGCAAACCATTTGAAGTTTAAAATATTTTCTATTTTCATTGCACACTGAAGTAAATTTGTGAGTTGAATACTTTTGAGAAAAGGCTTAGCTAGGTTTATAGCAAAGTAGGACTTTAACTTAGAGTAGAACAGCCTAAGGTTTTGCATTAATAATGATTTTCTTCAGTCAAGTCTCTGCTGAAGAAACAGAAAAATATGGACACAACATGCACATGCACACAGTTATACACACAGGATAGGCGAAGATCTACATGGATGCTATATCCATTCTCATCAGATAATTCATGGATGATCTGCAGTTACACAAATGCTTTATAGTTACCCTTTTATATAGAAAGATAAGAATGCTTGGCTATTAAATCAATAACAAATAATCAAGAGTGCTCTGCTATTAAATCAATAAAAGTAGACCTATGAGAGTTGTGAGGCTGTCATCTGACTCTTAACACAATTCTAATGACCTCCATCAGCCTTTAATTACAGTAAAGTTTCCCATTATAACTGTGAAACACCCTCTGATTAAAACTGCAGTCTTTAATGGCTTTTTGCAAGAAAACAGTCTACATTACTGATGTTTGTATTTTTATTCACGTTAACTGATATACACTTCTAACATGCAGTGGTAGCTCAGATTACCTTTGATATTTCCCTAAGATTCCAGGTAGTTTTTAATCTATATTAAGTACTCAAACCCAAGATATTTGACATACTTAAAAGTTGTCAGAATCAGCTTTTAGCTCCTTTGTTCTTCTCACTTTGCTGTGGATTTTTTTGCAATTGTTTTTTAAATCTTACTTAGCCTTTCTTCATGACCCTAAAAAAGAAGTGTGTCTAGATTAGATCCCCTGGCAGTTGCAGGTTGGAGAGCTAAAAAGTGTGCACAAGGACTTTAAACAGGATGTCACATTTGGTCCCTAGATAGTTCCTCTGGATTTGTTTAGTGGGATTTTTGTTCTTTTTTTTCCCCCAAAGATGATAACACACTGGTTGCACTGAACTAGCTCTAATGAGGCACAGTTGTATTATCTCTAAACATCCTCACTTCACTTTTGCATCTTTAAAACTCTTACAATATTGCTAAAAGCAAATCAGCATCATTTCCCAACTGATCTTTATCTGTTGACCTGTTGTACCTTCAGAAGCTATATTCCAAGTAAACAATTTACTTACGCAACTTTCATGCTATTGCCCATCTAAATAGCTCTTCACCTGAGATTATGCAGAACTATCTTTTTTAGAAACAGAATAAATATCTAACTTTCACCGGTAACAATTCCCTGCAAACTTCACGTAATGTAACAGGGAAACAATAAATTTAATAAGGGTAGAAAAGTAAAGTTACACATCATTGTCAAGGAGAGACTGGTTCAGAAACTGGCATTCTTAAGAGTTCGGCTCCTTTATGTATTTACTTATTTGTCCTGGAAAAGCGATTTATTTTCTGCAAAGCTGTACAATCACCTATGTTTTAGATGAAAAATGGCAAGGCAGTATGTCTTGTTAGAGAGACTATAAAGTATGCGCTGCCCTTTCAAGTCTCTACTTTGACTTGAGAAGTTATCTATCAGAACACAAGATTTTATCCTTGCAATGGGAAAAGATTAAAGTATCAACACTTCAGTTCCCAGAATCAGAGTGCCTCACTAGTCTCAGTCTCCCATCCCTCCCTAAATGCCCCGATTTGCTGGGGAAGATGTCGCTTGCAGGATCCTGGCTCACCTGAACTACCTCACCTTTTGAGAGCATGAGTGTAAAGGCTAAATCTTATCTCAAAAAGGGATATTTTTTCCTGCATTTAGCAACCAGAAGTCTGAGGATCCAGGTCACAAACGACTTGCTACCGGTGCACACAACCTATTATAGGAAAGCAGGACATGCCTGTGCGTGGATATGTGGATAGATGGGGGGACGGGGCGGAGGGGGAAGGGTCAGTATCAGCCAAGCACTGCAGAGCTAGCCTTACCAGCTGAATACTAATGAAAGAAATAAGCTCCCATCATTTCAACATTTGCAAACTCTAGAACATCCTTGACATAAAAGGAGGAAAGCTCTGGGAAATAACTCAGGAAATTTTCTGGCCTCAGTAATCTTTTGCTCTGTAGCATCACTGCCGGACTCGGATCAAGCAAGACAGCCGCTCTGGTGTGGCATAAAGGACTGAGGTAGTCAGGACTTAGTGCTGCCTACATTTTGCAGAAGTCTGAGGCCCTCCCTTCCCCCACCTCACCTCCCCGCTTCTCTGTGAGACTTCTCCAAAGAGTCAGAGAGATGCTATTGTTCTCTTATTTTTTCAGAAGGTGCACACTCGCATATAGCGTTAGTGCTCTTACTTTCCGCGGTTCCCCTCCCCGGCTGGTACCGGTGCTCCCGCGGCCGCCCCCGAGCACTGGGAGAACGGAACTTGCCGCTGCGCCCGCGGCCGCGCCGCCCGGCTGCCCCCGCCGAGCCACGGCCCGCGGCCGAGCGGCGGCAGTTCGGGGGCACGGGGCGGGGGGAGACGAGCCGCACACCGCCCTCTCCTGCAACTACTCCGATCCCCCTCTGCCTACATAGGAGAGGAGGGGAGGGGAGGGGAGGGGAGAGAGGGAAGCAAGGGAAGGCACAGGTGCAGCCGCACTTACCTGCTCCCCCTCTCCCTCGGCGCCCCGGCGCAGTGAGGATTTTAATCCCAAGGGCCGACGGTGCCTCCGCGGCGAAGTGCTGGCGGGATGCTGCCGGGCGGGGGCCGGGCTGCTGGTGGCGGGGCTCCCTCCTGGCATGGGGGCTGCGCGCCCACCCGCGCACTCGCCCGCACCCGCGGAGGTAGGAGCGCCGCCGCGCCGCTCCGCTCCGCTGCTCCTCCTCCTTTTCCTTCTCCCCCTCCTGCGCGGCGCGGCGCGGCGCGGCACGGCCAGCCGCTGGGCACACGGTGGGAGAAGTGGGTGCCGGTGCCAAGCCCAGCTCCGACTGGGTGCGGATCGTGGCTGCGGGAGGAGGAGGAGGAGGAGGAAGAGGAGGGAGGGAAGGAGGGGGGAGGAGGGAAGAAGGCAAAGGAGGTGGGGATGCTGCTCTGGGCAGGGGATATCACCGCTCGGCGGCCGGAGCCGGCTGCCAGCTCCGTCCGAGGGCGGGCGGCGGAGGCACCGCGACTCTTTGTACCTCCCGAAGACCCAGCGGTGGCTATTGAAAAGGGATCCAGGGAGCCAGCAGCCTGACCGGCCCCACTCCCCCCCGCCTCTCCTCCCCCTCCTCCTCCTCCTTGACAGGATATACAGATGGAGTCCTTTGGATAAAAATCAGGAGCCGGGCTAGGGGGTGGGGCGGGAGCCAAATCTATCTCCCGATTTGCATTTGAAACGCGGAGCTGAAGGAGAGAGTTTAAGAATTTTTTTTTATATGTTCCTCCCCCCGCCTCAACTTGTCCTAGAAGCCGCGATCAATTGAGCTCCCTAGGTGTGAAGGCAAAGTCGTAAAACTAGTCCGAACTTGCGGGGTCCCTGCTTTGCAGTTTTGCCCTTCCAGGCTCCTCAGCCTGCCCTGCTTCCACTTGCAAAACCCACACCTCCTCCCTTGGCCCCTTCCCCAGGCTGGCGGTGGGGAAGCTGGGGGCCGGGGTCCCCTCTCCTGGCCCCGGGGCCGCGGCGCGGCTCTCCCGGGACAAGGCACAGACCTGCCAGGGACCTACTCAAGGGGCCTAAACCCCCGCCCCCCTGCTGCCCCCAGCCTCCCTAGTGCTGCTGTCCCTCCTACCCGGCCCCTGTTTAAAGCGGCGGATTCGGGGGGGGGGGGGGCGGGGGCGAGGAGGGAGGAGAGGCAAAAAAAAAAAAAAAAAAAAAACCAGGTGTTTCCATAGAATAAACGGTGGAGAGAGGCGCCTGTGCCCGTGCGGGAGCTCTGCGCAGCGGTGGGAGGAGAAGGCGCGGTGTCAGGCGGGGGCTGGTGCCTGGCAGCACCCACACAGAGACCCGCAAGCCCAGCGCTGCCCGGGGAAGCCGCTCTGGGAAATGAGCACCCGCTTTGTCTGCACTTCGTCCGGCTGCGAAAGCGGCAGCACAAACTTTCTGCCTCATTTCAGCACTGCTGAAGCCTTTTGGGGCTGCAGAATGAAACAGACCTGCAACAGAAACGTGATCACCCAAGAGCCAGGACGCCTCCTGAAAAAAAAGGCAGAGGTTCCAAATGTTGACAGAGCTGCTGAACTGACATTTTCCACGGACAAAAATATTTTTAACACGTACTGTTTTTAGAACAATGGATCCTACCAAGGGCAACTGTAAGAAATGAGCCTTGGCCAATGTCTTTTGATTTATAACTTTACCAGAAAAGCATTCTCAACACACTATGAACAAACTAATAATGTGCATTTATAATTAATTTTCATTCCTATTATACATTATACTGTGAAGTGTGGTGTCAAGAACACCACAAGAATTAATGTGAAGATAAAGTCACTTAAAAAAAAAAAAAAAACACCAAAATAATTGGTTTGGATCTCAAAAGATATTTTTAATCATTTTAGGTTTGGAATTTGTTTGTAGCCTTTTAATACATAAATGCACGAATATTTTAATAAGTGTAATGAGTAACTGTGATGTGTTCCTTGTCTTTTAGCTTAATTTTCTGACATGTGATTTCCAATGTCACCCTTCTAATCAGAGAGAGGTAATTCAGCATCATAGCATTTGTAAACTGAAGAAGTGGTTTAAAGAGCGCAACTAGAAGCAATCTTCATTCTCCAAGTTATGGAGCGTCTGAGTGCATGGTTACAACTTAATAAGATGTATTCAGGCAAGAAAATCCTGAAACATGATTGCACACAGTTGCTTAAGATTGTAATTAAGGATTCTTTTTTTCCTTTGTCCTTCCTCCAATCCCTAATTCATCTTTCACAAACTAATCAAAATAAGACTCTTTGCACTGATCCTTAGAGGACAAAATTCAAGGACAGATTATCTTTTTTCCTCACTAAATATCACAAACACCTCTGCTTTATCTTCTTTCAAATTCATTCAGAGATGTAACCAGTACATGGAAACCTTATCTTTTCCTACTTAATTCGGTAGCTATGACTTCAGTGGTGAAAATAGAACAGATTAAAAATAGAGGGAAAAAAACTTTGTTTGGGAATAGGATATTACAGAAAGAGAATTTACAAGGGGTCACACATTTCATAAACTTTACCTAACGTCTTCAAACTTTTTCTTTCCTCTTCATGTTCAAAATAGGGACTAAACAGTTTTACGATCACTTAAAATCTTTATAAAGGAAGGATTCTTTCTTATTAACTTTGATTCTTATCCAGATATTACTAATAGAGAATTGGAATAGCCAATTATCACCCAATTAAAAGTATAGACCTTCACAGAGTATTTCATTTTGTTCTTACTAACTTAACAGACCTCTCTCAAGGATGTGCTTTATGTTCCAAAAATCTATATTCTCTAAAGCAAAACCTTTCATTAAATGATATGTCTGTAAAAACATTTTAACTTATTTTTACTGTGTTGAAAATAGGATAGATATTTTTGTCTGATTATTTTTCTAAATGCTTATGCTGTCATATCAAAATAAAATGTATTAAACCCTTTGACTTTCATGGGAGCAAAACAGCCCAGTGACTCCAAGCAAAAAGTGTGACTAAGCAGAGCAATTTAATTTCGTTGCACAGGCAATATAAAGAAGCAATTATTCTTAGTCACTTTTGGCAATCTACCATTTTTAGTAACATAAGCAAATGTATATTTTTTTAATACAATTTGTTCTTGACTGTCTTGATTGCGGGTTTTTGCCAATGAGTCAGTCCATTCCAATACATTGACTGTATCATTTTGGCTGTAATCCATACTTACAGTGCTGTTGTATTTCTTTCTAATATATTTTGTAGTGCATTCAGTCATCTTGAGAGTTAGGGTGTACCATTTCCAGAGGAAAGTCTACGATTTGTAAAAACAAACATTGGACCATGCTAGACTGTCTCTTAGGTAGGCCCTGTACAGGTTAACTGCAGGCCATCAAAGAGTGCATTGGTACGGACACCTTTCCCATCTTTTGACTTCTTAAAGTGTCAAGGATGCCTTTTCACAGCACAAGCTGTGCTGCTGTTCTGTGTAGTGGATCTATAGGCAGATTTAGGACCACAAAATCTGCTTTGAAACATGCTCTCAAATGCTTCTTAGACAATGAGAGCTTTGATGGCCCCTGGTTAGGGAGGATTTTGACCTGAAGGAGAAAACAGAAAAGTTTTATAGTTGCCTTCAGTCCCCTGAGCCACTGACAGTGTCTCAACATTAACATTTCTAACTCATAATATACATTCTGAAAAAAAGCAATGTCTGGTAACTGCTACCTGGATGCTGGTAATTCATTGACTGTGTGGGCAGAAATAACTTCCATTATGCACTCAGCAACAGCTTGCAGAGTTCCTTCAATGTGAGAATGTATTATGCTCAGAGGCAAAATGATAACTTTTCCTTACTTTTCCTAAAAATTTGTATGGGTATTAGGCTTTCATGAGGCAAGTCAGAGAGCTTGCAGTTTAAGATCTTTTTTAAAGGAAAACACTTCTTACCCCCATTAGCACATGGTTGCCCTATACAAGCACTAATGTCTCTATAAATGACTCTTAGAAAAGGACTTCTGCTGTCCAGAGATATCATTTACAGGTGGCTATAATTCTGATGTGAATTTCTCACCTTCTGTATCACATGGGAAGTCACTGACCATTGCTGTGGCTACACTGGCTCTGATTCAAATCTAGAACCGAGCATTGCTGGTCTTCAGTCTTCTTTTGTTTTCATTTCTCCAACTAGCAGAAGGAATAACAAAAGGCCTATTGCAACTGAAGACACTCACTGCCTTTAACAAAATACTCAATACAGGAATGTCTCTGCCTTTCCATGTCCTCCTGGTTATGGCTTAATTTCCTATTGAAACTGATTTTTGGAGGCAACTGTTGATTTTTGGAGGCAACTGTTGCCTATATTCCAGGAGTTTTGCCCACCCATTGTGGAGCCACAGTAATTATGGACACCTACCTAATAACCCCCCAAAGCTCAGGAACATGTTCTTTAGAAGATATTTTGCAGAATGTTCTCTAATGATATGGCATCCAAAAAGACATAATAATATGAACTAAATTGTAACAAATAACAATATGCTGATTCAGTTGGTGAATTTATGAGATCTCTTTATGTATCCATAAGCTCCTCTTCCATCTAGGAAGTGTTACCTTATCAATTCAGCATTACCATCATGGCTCCACCTTTTCCTCTCTGGTTCCTCTGTATTTTCTCTTGAGTTTCCACAATCTTTTCATGACATATTTGGCCCACATATACTGACGAATCCAGTTAACTGATATATTTGCAAGAATGGTATTCTTCTTCAGAAGTAAATCTAGTTAATCTAGGGCAATGTAACTGTAAAAGTAACAAGAAGTTACTGTTGTCTAAGAATAAATGTGAATGAAGATAAAAATGGGGTTTATGTTGTCAGGAAGAACAGAAAAAGGCAACAGAGGGAGTTGTAGGAAAGGAACCTGTAAAGTTAAGAAACTGTAGATAGGAGACAGCCTTGTTTAATCATAAGGAGGCTCCAAAATTAGAAGAAAAAGAATCTGCCATTGAGGGTAATTTATTAGTCACACAGCAGTAAGAGCGGCACAAGGAGAAATCAATTGAAAAACAACTGCATGGAAAGAATTTTTAAAATCTCACAAGAAGACGGTGGCAAATGGCAGGTAGGCTGTCAGAAGACTGAAAAGAGAAATGGAGAATTTCATTATGGCCACACAGGAATGGGTTATTTGTACAAGCAAGGATAGATGGCTTAAAAAAGCCCTAAGACCAGAATGTAGTCTGTGTGGCCAGGCTCCAGATGCTATTCATCATATTGTAAGTGGATGTACCAAGCTGGCCAGCACTGAGATAGAATACGGCAAGACAAAGCTGGCAGTGTTGTGCACTGAGTGCTCTGCAAGGAGTATGGCTTACCAATAATGGAAGTAAAAAAAATCAGCAGCAGTCAAAGAAAGGTGCTGAAAATAAAAACGATAAAATTATTTTACAAACATTAGAATTAAAAAAAAAACCCAACAAACAAACAAAACAGCTAGGAAATGAGATATTATAAGACAATTAAAAGGGAGGAAGAATGGTTAAAAAAGCCTTTTTTCCTGTTTCATTCAAGGAGATTGTTCAAACAAAACTGCTAGGAAAGGCACAGTCAGGGCAGAAGTAGGAGAAAATTCAGTTTCTGAGAAGTGCAAAGAAAGTGTCAACTACTTGTGTATCCCTGGACCTGCACTAACATTGCAGTCATACTGAGGAAGTTAAACAGTAGCTCTGTAACAGACCTCACATAGATATGTTTATGAGCATCTCTTGATGAACACAATAGTTCTAATTGTAAATAAATAAATCCACAAACAGTTGGGTCTTGGATTAATGCTTCATGCCAGCAAGATCCTGCTGATGGAGAAGCATCGTCACCATTTTTATAACCAGCGCTCCTCTCTTTTCAGATGTATGCAGAAAAAACTTAGGTTAGATAAGTTTCTGTTGAATATTAAGCTCAATTCTGCAGGGCATTCACACTGTGGCACAACTAAGGTCAATTTTTCAGAGGAATTGCAATCTAGACTGAAAACACTTGCCTGATCCTATGAAAAGTTATACATAGGAAGTCCAATTGACTTCAGGGAGTTTTGCATGCTTCAGGGGGCTGCTACTGAGTAGCAGTCATCTGAAAATCTGCAGCTAAGTTACTTGTGAAAAATGCCAATATATACACAAAAAAAACCCAGTAACTGCCCATGCACAGCAGGATGTATCACTTCAGGTCAGTCTATACTCTGCATCAACTATACAAAATTAATGTGAAATGCCTCCTCCACTGACCTCTAAACCCGAGCCTGATTTCAGTGTTCCAGGGTAGTTTGTCAACACAACCTTGAATGCTTGCATGAACAAAATCAGAGATGACAGCTGCAATTTTAGAAAACTTTTCTGAATAATTGGCCCAAATTACGTATAGTCCTGCATCGTGACTGGTATTCAAGATACTCATAACCTTCCCTGCTAAGTAAGCAAATTTTATTTATTTGTATGTTTTTCCCCTCACCACAGCAATAATTGGACAAGCTCTTTCTCTTTCAAAAAAACCCTGAAACCAAAGACAAAAAACAAGTCAAAAAACCACCAACAACCCCAAAACACTAAACATTTACAAAACATACAATCTGAGCATTATAAGCACAAGAAACACTACAAGCAAGGAGTATGCTACAGACCCTTCTTTTTCACCTTCGGGCAATCAAACTTTTCATGTCTGAATGTTAACCTAAATGCTAAATTGCTATACGTGAATATTTATGGAGAAAGAATTCTAAACCAGCGTGTAAGCAGTTGTATAGGAAACATGAAAATATCTTCCAAGTGAGCTAAGAGAAAAAATGTGACTGTCTTCATCATCTTGAACTGCCCACTCTCACAATTATTGGTGTGAGGGGCGAAGGAGACATAATTTGATATATCATTTTCCACCCAGCTAATGTAGCAATCTTTATTCTTTAGAAATGACAACTCAGACATTGCTTTTACACTTAAAATGTTAAAAACATTATAAATCTCTTAATCCTATCCAGCTTCTACTTATTCTTGGGATAGATTCTGCATTCATTAAAATCAGTGGAAAAACATCTTTTGATTCAATGCGAGAAGAATAAGTTTTATGAAAGGTCTAAGTCATTGTCAGTTAGAAAACTAGCTCAGAGTGTGGAGCACAGCACTTTGTTTTCACTCCTACAGAAGGTGGTGGAAATCTTCGCCTATTGCTATGAAGATGCAGGTCCCAAAGTGTTACACCAACGGTTGTGCTGCAAGAATAAAAACAGAGGTTGATCAGTTCCTATTTCCTTTGACTTCTACCCATGCCTGTACGTATAAGGGAAAAAGTGGTCTGAGGGCAGGTGAAAGAAAATAGCAGTTCTCTGGAACCTGCTTCCTCCCACACTTAGCAGGTTAATGGTATAGTGCCCTAGCACCAGAAGTAAGAGCCATTCAATCTCCTTCACTCTTTTAGTGTATTTCCTCCAGTCTGGCCTTTGGAGACATCAGGCAGTGGTCACTAGGATGCTGTGTCTAATCATTCAGCAACTCTGACCTTAGTGTTACCAATCCTACATGCCTTGTTTTTTCAGCAGAAGTACTGCTTTTATTTATCTTTGAGTCACTGAAGTTTGTCATATGTATTTGTGTTCTGAACTTTCTGAGACAAGGCACTTTTAGGTCAATCATGGGACATACACAGAGCACAACCACCCTGATCTCAGTGTGAAGTACCATCGTATAGATAAATATTAATAATTTACTATGCACATGTATACAGTGCACACATCAGTCAGCCTCTTTAAGTCATCTCATGTCATGGAACTTATGGTCATCCATAAATATTCATGCTGTTTTGAACTTAGTGACAGTGGCCCATTCAACAAAAATTCAGTAAAAGTGGAGGCATCGTAAGATTTCTTCTTGAGGATTCTAACACTATCTTCTGTGTGTAAAAATTTGTACTTGCATAAAGCTTTATTGCTAATCTATGTAATTGAATAACTCTACTAGACTTCTTTTGAGTAGCTTTTATTTAATTTACCATGATTATCTTCAAAATAGTGGAAGGCTGGTAAGAAAGTCTTCACATATGGGATGCAATATACAGCCTCAGTCTCAAGGCCAACAAAAGAATAGGTGCCTTTTGAGCAGCAGATGCCTGCAGGAGGATAATATACCCACCAGTTACTCAGCTGCTTCATCTGTCATTTTTATGAAGGCATGTCATGGTTGGACAGAGCAAAATTGCCTGTGAAAAGCTATGTGAGGAAAAAGGGAGAGAGAAACAGGTAACTGCCTCTTCCTAAGTGCTGGATGAAATTAATGTTTATAGCGGGGGGGAGAGCACACAGGAAAACAAACATAACAAATAACTTTACAAAATATATCTTCATACAACATCAGTCATCGCAATAGTGCTAAAATGCTGCAGTTGCTCCTCTGCTATTACTAGTTATTTTAAAAGATAAATTAATGTGGAAATTAGAAAGTAACAGATGTGAAACAAGCATAAATTCCTTCACACTTCTTACTAAGTGTGGTTAAGAGTTTGGTTGTCAAACATGCTTTGGTTCAGAGAATAAAAGCAAGCAAGTGAAAATTTAACTGTTCTCCAGTGTTGTAAGCCCACTGAGCTCTGTAATTTGCTGAAGATTTGTTTTCTGACACTTTCACCAGAAAAAGGAGAGAGAGAGGAAAAATGTGTTTCTCCAAAAGCATTCTGACCCATAAAAAGACCCAACTGTGTGTGTTGGGAAACATGTCCAAACGCTTCTCTATTTAAGGCTTTTTTCTCTTTCAATAAAATGTCAGTACCTCTTTGTATAGATATTGTCCTTGGCCAAGACCCTAGTGAAAGGCAACAGATGTTGCTAAGATTGTACCCAGGCTATCCTCTATCCTGTTTCATTTCTGAAAGGGAAAAAGAGAGAAAGAGAGAAGAAAACTTGCTTTAAATCACCAGACCATTTTGTACTTCAGCAAATCTGTTTGCACATGCTCGACTGGCCTTGCAGAAAAGGCTGAGCCTTTTGCATTCAGCCTGAGGTCAGTCCTAATGCTCTGTTCAGTGGTCCACACTCTTTTCACATGGAGCAGCTGCCTCTGATTGCTAGAACAAATTGAGGTGATTCAGGCCACCAGCAGGGCCACGGTACAAGTGCTTTTCACCAGAAAGGGAGGGAAAGCCTTAGAACAGGACCGACTGGGGCTGCCCACAATAAACCGTAGGATTAGATTTGATACACTCAATATTAAGACATGCTCTTGCTGAAAAGTAGGCCATAGTAACATAAACTACAAGACAGTTGGACTGAAAGAAGAGGGGAGAAAAAGGTGTTCAAACATTTATTAAGTTACACCTAATTATTTAATTGGGGAACATTTAAAATAATAACACTGACAGTTCGGGCTTGGGAACATCTTGCTGTTTAGCTCTTGGAAGAATATTCTTGATGTAAGTGTGACTCAAGATCAGTTGTATGTCCACCCCCAATATTGTTGAAACATTGTCTCAAAGTACTCTATTTCTGAGATCACCATTTCCTACCATATTATCAACTTCGTTCAGTGACTGGAAGCTGCTACATAACTGGTAACCAAGTTAAAAAAAAAAAAAAAAAGGGAAATTAAATGAAAAAAAGCAATTTAAAAAAAAGATGAAAATTAGTGTTTACTTTCTTCTAAATTCTTTCTAATCTACCAAACAAGATAAGAGCACACAGCAGGCATTAACAGGGAAAGATGAAGGTATAACCCTCCCCCTTTCCCCGGTGCAGCCAAGCTCCTGCAATTACTTGGTTCCGTCCCAGATATCGGATCACAGAATTTTCCGTTGTGTAAAGGATCAGACCAACAGCTCTCTGAGGCTGAGGCCAAACAAAACAATACAGTACTGCATTAAGCCACGATACCAAGCACTTAACACTTCAAAAGGAAGCACTCTTTGATGCTTCTGAAAGGAAAACAAAATCTCCATGGATAAATAGGTAATTTTACTAGACTGGTAAAAAAATGGATGTTTATGTTAATTCATAAAACCATGGATTTAAGATCAGGGGAAATTAGGAATTACAGCATTTACTCTGGCTCTGCATTTAGATGGAATGACTGGGTATTGCACATGGCCTTTGAAGTACAGTTATCCATGAGGTAGCTTAGTAAGCTTGAGAAGAAAGGAAAAAGATCTTACTATTTTCAATTAGCAGGTATAGAAACAGAAGCTAAGAGAAGAGATATGTAAAGATCTGCCCGCTGACTCAGAAACATTAAGATGTAGAAAATAAAGTGCCCAAAAGGTATGCTAGAGTCTCTGATATATGACTCTGCAAACAAACAAAAATCTTTAAGTCCTTGAATTACAGACACAAAACAGAGATACATCTCAATTGTCCTTTATTAGTATTTCATCTTATTACTTGCTACTGTTTTCACACAGAAAGTAGGAAAAAAAAAAGGTACTGTGTGTTCAAAGAAAAGTTTTAACAAAAGACCAGGAAGAACTTGTATTTTCAACAGAAAATTCACTTCTTTTTCTCCTTGAAACAATAAGTAAATAAATGTGTTTCATGACATTTCCTTCATAGTGCTTCTTAAAGCTTTCTTTTCTTTAAGGCACTGGATATACCAAGTGTATGAATTTTGAAGACCTGCATCTGAAAACTCACTCCTGTTTGTAAGACATGTGGTTTTCAGCTAGGGAATGGGTGGAATTAGCTGGTAACAAATCCAGCTGAGACATTCCTCTTCTCCTTCCTTCCTACCTCCAGGGCTGCTGCTCACTGTCCCATCAGCTGGGGTGACATCATGTGTGTGAGGCTACGTTGTGAAATAGATCAGTTCAAAGATTCAAGTTAAATCAAGCAATAAAAAAGAGAAGTTTCTGATTTGTTTTATTTGACATAGATCGCTTCCCTGATCACCTTTACAGCACAAGTCCATATATAACTATGGAGAACAAAAAAAAATAATGTTGAGAGGGCAGAAGCAAGCAAATTAAACTTACACTTTAAACTTCCTTCAGAAACTTTATACATATTTCTGTGGGAAACTCAATATAAAAGGTATTTGAGCACATCTGCTGGTATATTATCTGGTTTTTATTTCATTTTGCTAGTGGGGTATATGTTCTTCTTGCTGGTCTTTTCCCAAGCCTCTGCTAAATAATCGTTTCCCAAAGTATAGATATTGACTGAGAAAGGGGAAGGAATTATACCTTATAAGTTCTTCAATGGCAAGTTCTGGAGATGGAAATGGGGCCTTCTGGGATTAATCTGACAAGAAAGATCAAGTCACTTCAGCGTGCTTCTACCTACACTTGCCAGATTTCTACAACATGTAAGCAGGAATGTATAACTGACAGTGTCAAACACTGCCAAGGAGAACAGTAGAAAGGGCATGGGCATTTGCCAGTTGTCAATCTGAGGTGATGTGCACTTTAATAAGCTAGGCACCAGGGAACAGAAATGGACTGAATTCATGCACTGAAGGAAGCAAATTCTCACTTGAGTTTCTACAGTTTCTTCTTGTGCATAAAAAAAATATTGAGTGTGCAAAAGCTTGTGCCTGCTCTTTCTGGGTAAAAAATCTTATTTAAAAAACTCATATCAGTTCCCATATATTCATTTTGATGGTACAAGTCTTAATATTCAGGTGTGCACGACTGTTTTGGTGATATCTAAAAAAAAAAGTCATATCTATATATATACAGGCCTCAGCAGACTGTAGCCTAAAACCCAAACACTCAAGCCCATTTAAGCAGATAGGCCACTAAAGAAAAGAAATTTTAAAAGCCTCACTTATGAATGGTTATTGCTTAGCCATGTTTTAATAAAGGTACTATCCACATCCCATTAATTGTACTCCAGGCACTTTCAGTACTGATAGGAACAAGCAAGAACTGTATGGAGCTAAGTCTGATCTCCCATATGTGTATGGCTCCTAATTGGTATCGCTGACCAAAGGTCCATAAGAATCCCTGATGAGTACAACATGAAAAGAAGAAAAAACTACAAAGCTTATTGTTACAGAGATTTTTACATTATTAAAGGGTTAGTACTACTTAGGATAGTTAACAAAATACATAATAGAAGCAGGCGATGTAACTGATGTAGAATTTCAAGAGCCTTTTGAAAAATTTTTTTCTTTTGAGGATATTAAGCAATGAGAGGGGATGATGCACAGTCATGTTATGGATTAAAAGCTAATTAGGAGACAGAAAATATAGTAGGAATATATTCCAGCTCACAACCCAGAAGTGATTGTCTTTACACAGCAGTGCCAGAGCATGCCTTATTTGTACCAAACTGCATTCATTGCTCTCCAGTATTCTTACAAATTAAAGGAAAACCAAGTCAAAAACACTATTTCAAATCTTTCTTATTTCCTTTTTCACTGGGACTGAGCATACAGTGATGTTCTGGTCCGAAGGATACAGTGTGTTATAGTTTTGTCCTTGACTATTTACCTGAAAGAAAGAAGTTATAAAGAAATTACATTAGCATAGTCTTTCTATTTCTACCTGAAGCAAGCTGATGGAAACAAAGGGAAGTGTTTCTCTCTGAAGTGGCTTCTTTCTCTGTAGCGACCACAGTTTTCACTGGTTGTAGTTGGCATGCAGGATGACCACTTGCCTTATTTAATGTTTATGTGAGCTACCTACATTTGGTAGGTTGGCAATCTCAGGCAAATCAAGGACCTTCAAGAAGACTGGAGAACAATTCAGAAATTTAGCCCACTGCAGATCCATGGGAACCCTTTGGGGTAAACTGTGCTCATTCCAACCATTTTTAGCCCTTCATGGGTCTCCCTTCAGCAATGATTATTTGCTAACCAGAACCTCTGGCACTCATTTGCATATGGCCATGCTGAAGAGGTGGGTGATCCTCATAACGCCGTGCTGACTGAAGAGCACACCCCCTTGAGAACTCATTATTTCAGTTTAGCTCACAAGTCTCACCCTGTTGGGCCCTTGAGGCCACCAACTGCAGTTAGTGTCCTACTAGGTAGGTAGGTAACTAACTTCCTGACAAAGTAAAATGCCTTCTACTACACAGGAATCTATGGTCCTCAATCTTTTTTAAACTGAATAGAGCCTGATAAGAGATATCATGAATATAGACTGAAATGCTAACAAATTAGGAACATGATCAAGGGTTTAGTACCAACTTCAGTCATATTTTCACAGAGAAGGGGCTTCACTCATTCCCACTTGTCCTTCTAGTCTTTGGACAGTATCTATAAGATCTATCAAAAAATTATCCAAATGAAACATAAAACAAAAGATTATGAAGGTTTTTGATCTTGTTTTATTTTTAAGATGAGAATAAAGAAATGATTTATGAGAGAGAGGATTAGCATATACAGAAAGTTACACTGCACTATAATCCCCAGATAGTGCAATAAAACATCAGAGAAGTAAAATCAGAACATGGATGCAAATTAATTGACTGAAAATGAGATGATGGATAATGGAGGTGATGATGGTTTTAGGGAATGAAAAGCAGCTAAACTTTGGAGTTTGTTTGCACACACCATTATTCTTTGAGTATCTTTCACATGATTATGACAGTTACAGCAGTCCACTCAATTGCTTCTGTGTACAACTGCCAAAAACTTTTCTTCATCCACCTCTACCTGGAGAACTTTGGTTTTTTGCACACAAGATATCAAGTATTAGATTTTGTAAATTGAGACATATTGAAGTACTTCATGCTTGGGAGTTGAATCTCTGCTTGTAAACAAAAAAAATGTAAAAAGTGGGGACAGACTGTATGATATGGAGTGTCTATGGAGAAGGCTCCAGGACTTTAAAACATCTGACACCAACCACTTTCTCAGAGAGAGACTCTGCTCAGGACAGACTTTGGATCTGAATCAGTATTGTAATTCTTGTATAATAATAGAACAAGGCAGTCGCAGAACTGGTTGTAACTTTGCAGGAACATTTCTAAGTGTATATATTGTGAACATAGTGTCACTTCTTTACCTTTGTAGAACAATTCAATGATGAGCTCTTTCATGCAAGTTTTGCCCAAGAAGGAAGTCTGTATCAATTACTGAATAGTTTAAAATTATATACTGTGAAAGTGGGAAATAGCTAGAGGAGTTACATGATATTATGGTAAAAATATGTCTCCTTCTATACACAACGTGCTTCCTCAAAGCAATTTATAAGCACGAACTGATTAATACTTACGCAACAAAACATGCATTAACACTATTTTCATTTGTGAATTACCCTTAAGAATTTTACTTGAACAGTCAAGACAAACCAATGCTAAAAATTCCTTATAAAACCCCATTTAATGTCTTCAGCTTCCTTTTTGATCAAATAATATCACTGACATCTTGAAATAAAGAGATTTCCCTTTTGTTGAATTTAAATGTAGTTCTTACTTGACAGATGAAATGGTACTCTCACCAGTTCTAAAATCTGACACTCATACTATTTTTATATTTTTCTTTATCCTTCTTTTTTTCATTTATTGTATTCTGAGATTTGCTGATTCCATATTTATATATGTATGTTTATGCATCTGCGTGTGTGTGTGTATGTATATATTTTCACGTGAATAGTTCCTTCCTTACTTATTCAGACAAAACTCTCACTGAAGACAAGACTTGTACTAGCCATAAAGTGAAGATTTAGGATACAGATGTCTCTCCAAGATAAAGTGTTCCATAAAGTAATATTCCCCAACTATTCCAGGATACTTAAGCTTGAAGATATGCCACTGGGTTGAATATCATAAAAAAACCCAAGAACAAGCTCCCTTCCAGTCCAGAAGTTTTCATTAATATATTAATTTACCTTCAGTATATTTTGATTTCCCTCCATACTTATCTGGTACTTCTTTTGGTGTTATTCAGGTTAAAAATAAATAAGGGGGGAGAAAAAAACCCAACATGTAGGATAACTTCAGACTAAGACATTCTGAGAGCGCACACTTCTTAAAATACTTGAAATGCAATTTTGGACTACTTTTGCTATTTTCAGTTCAGAGTAAAACACTGTTCTCATGCTGACTAGACTGCAAGTATAATTGTGATGCTTTCCCATTAGGAAACAGTTACAAAGATGATATAACTATAACTATTACCTGGCTTAGAAGTCATCAACCCATTTTATCCTCTTACTTAGGACATTCAAAGGTGTTTGAATATTTCAAATCACAAATTTATAGATAAATTCCACTTTCAAAGGCAACTCCCACAAAAAACTACAATACAAAGTATATGAAATACATTGTTAATTAATGTATTAGCTGATCTGATGTAACAAACTAAATTTGATAAAGTTTTTCCCTTTGTAGAATAGCTGAGGGATATACAGGTTACCTGACCTTATCATCAGACACACAGTAGGAACACTCACACAATTACTGTGGGAGAACTCTGCTATAAATTCACATCCAAAAGTATTTGGTCCTTAGCTGTCTAATTATTTGGTCCAACAGCAGTCCTTATCTTTTGAAAAAAAGAGTACAGAAGAAATTAAGTGAAGAGTACATCATAACGTAACAGGAGAAACCTATCAAAAAAGAGCAGGAACAAGGAAGAGTTTAATCATACTACAATCACTTAAAATCCTTAAAATGTAAAACACAAGCCATGAAATCTTGCATATCAAATGAAGTACATTTAAAATAAGTTACAGGTTATGTTTCCTGAAATTGAATTCTGAATTTAGTTTTGGTCACCCAAGAAATATTTATGAGTGTCCTCAAGTCTTTTATATAGAGATTAAGAAGATTTCTTTCTTTGAAGTAGAGGAAGAGGTAAAATGTTTCTGGAGTTTTTTAAATACAATTGTTATTTTCCATTGATAAAAAATCCAGCTGTAAAGAACCTAAACAGTATTTTTTCTAGTTGTTTTATCTTCAGTAAATATAGCAATCTTAACACAGAAATGGTCCCAAATAGCACACAAACTAAATTTATTCTTCAGAAACTTCATGAATACGCAGGGTCGTTTTGTCCCAAGCATGATCTCTAATTAGAGAGATTATGGCAAAGGGCATTCCACTACTGCTTGCTACAAGCCCCTTCAAAAGAAAATACATTTTAAAAGAACATTTCTTCTCAAATGAAAAGAAGAAAGAGCCTACAAAACTGATGTCTGGTGAGGTTACTACTTTCCTAGAGACATGAAGGAATTGAACTGGATATCAAATGCCCTCTATACTTTTGAAAATCGTAGTCATCTATCAGACACTGAAATCTATAAAAAGCAATTCAATGCACTCATCTATTTTGCTGTAATGTGGAACGAAGAAACCATGAGTAAAAATACATAGTAATACATCTAAAAGCATATTTTAATGCAGTATACAAATAACCAACAGAAATCTGTGTTTACAAGAAGAAAAACACTGATTAAAAAAAAAAAAAAAAGGAAGAAATAAAAGAGTATCTGAGGAAATGCTTCTCTATTTATTATGTAGAAATAAAATGCCTTAGTATCTCCTATGAATTTTTAATTCCCTGGGCATAAAGTAACAATCAGTGTAAACTGGGAAGACACTACACCTCTCAGCCCCATCGCTGGCTGGAAAGAGCATTACAGCACACACCTGAAATTGTGCACAATGATCACCATTACTAAAAGTAATTTTAACTAGGTGGAACACTGGGCTGATTTGTTAAACCTGAACATATGCTCTGTCTCTAGCAAAGCCATCCATACTCAGATGAGCTAGTTGATAGTAAGAATGTTCATACTATAAGATTTGCAAGTTTGGGAAGATGCAGATGGTATTTCATTTATTGAAATAAAATACCTTGATCATTCTACCTTTAGTTCTTACAGTGGTTTCTATGTATCTGGGAGATATATTGTGAATGTTGCTATTAAAACCTAGAATGTAAATATGCACTAAAAATAATGGGTTCAAGACTGATAAATTCAGTTAGTTGCTTTGTTCATCTAATATTGACCAGTGGTTCTGAGGTGTAAACAGAAACCAAAATGTAAACTCACTTTTCAAGTCAATTCTCTTAGTCTGGAGGAAAAAATACATCAAACTGATTTGCTAGGACATTACAAGTTAAATCAATAAAATCACAGTATTTAGAATTACTGTAGATGCTGAGTCAACAGAAGCCCTATGAAGATAAGTGTTAAAGGGTTAAATTAGAATACATTATATATAACAAAATGCATTCACTAGTCTGCACGTACAGCTGTATATTGGAACAACTCTGCAAATAAAGCAAGACCTCTGAAATCATACTATTTTTAATTGTAGAGCACCTAAACTTAGACATTGAATATTTTAAATTTTGTTATGTTTTGGTACTTTAACCTCTCTTTCTGGTCTGGAGAGATCCTCTACTTCACTTTGAATAGTTGTCCTTATAACTGATGAACAATCTCTCAAAACATAAAATGTTCTGCTGGGCAGAGGTCCCAGGTAAGGAAACACAACAACTGAAGGATCCAATGACTGATAGAACTGTGTTTCAAGTCATCCATGAGGTCAGTTGCCTGTGACACAACAGCAAAGATTGATACAAAGAAAATGTATTCCTCATTCAGCTCTCATTTGTTTGAGCCTGAGAATCAAGATTGCAGCTCCATAAATTTATTGAATCTTCTCTTTAAAAAGGATTGCATAAGCTGCATTTAACATGACCTTAGTTTTCTTTAGAGATTGCTCAATAACTGATTTGCCATCCACTTCTGTTCTGACCTCTATTTTTGTGTTGATTTGGGGGCATTCTGCTGACAAACTCACAGCAACATTTTTTTTTGCAGCATGTGCTGTATCTGAACTCAGTGGAGAGACTGCAAAAGGCATAGGTCCAGGGCTGATATCCTTGTTCTGTTTAAGTACATGTAATCTGCTTTGAAATAGATTTAAAGCCCTTGTCACAATTTCTTGGATGCCTTAACCAGGACCACCCTTGCTTATGGGAAATATCAATGATCAGGTAACAAAAATTTCCCAAGAAATATTATCTTAGGCAAAATGTTATTTGCCTTAGTTTCCATCATACCATCAAAAGAGATTCCATGGGACCAAGTGACATTACATCATTGGGTACAAGACAGGGAAAATCCACCTATGTTTCAATAGTTATTTTTGCAGTTCATGTTGTTCCTCTGTCTTGTGATGCCTTTAAATGAGTTTGGGTACCCACTAGGCCTCATTCTTTTGGAAAGTTTTACCAAAGAGAAGTTCTTTGAGTAGGAAATCACATCAAAATCAGATCAGTTATAGTGGGTGGGTTTGGCAGTGAGATACTGATGCAGAGTTGTTGGTCCTAGAGAAAGCATTTCAAACTATAAACATCATTCATCAAAAGCTTGTATCTTAGCAACCTTGTTTAAAATCAAGCATGTACCTGAGAGGTTGTCTTCTCCCAGCTGTCAAACACGTTGTTACATTTTTCTCTTAAAAATATTTTCCATTGAGTATATGATTAACCCCAGAAAAGTTCATACAGTGACTAAGTCATATCAACTGTAAAAGGATGACTGGCCTCTTTTTCACAAGTGTTGCTTTTCAGATACAGCACTGATGGCTTCAGACTTGTCAGAGGGGACCCTCTTTAGTAGTGATCTCCAGTCATTTAACGAGATACTTGAAATCAGTACTGCTTAAAAAAACCAATAAGTTGTTCTTAATATTAATTATGAATATTAGCGTGATTTCATTCAGTAATTGCTCCCACATAAAAATTTCTAGAATTCAATTAGTTGTACTTGAAGCCCATAACTGCCACAACAGAAATTACCTGATTGTCTTAAGTAGGGCCATGTGAACTATTTTGCCTCAGAGAATTGTTTTTCACAAGCTTGCTCTGAGCTGCAGATTCATTTATAGACTTCAGAAAATAAAAAGACACTTTCCACTTGTGTGAAACTTTCCATCTGAGGCTCAGAAAGCACTTCCTGACACTTTTGTTTCACAATCTTTGTGATACAGAATAGTACCATTATGATCTTACAGATGGGGAAAATTAGGAAAAATACCACCTCAGATAATTTATATGATAACAGAAGTCCTTAGCAGAAATGTAGACTGAAGAATGGAGTAAATTATTAATAAACATGTAAGCTAGGTGACCATAAAAGCAGATTTCCATGTAGTTATAAAGAAAACCTAAAGTTTTTTTTACATTCGTCAGGAAAATTCAGACATATCTTTGAACACGCAAAAAATACCTCTTTGAAACATCCTGAACCCAGTGTTACAGCTAATGCTACACATTTCTTCCACCATCTTCCCAGATGCAGCAGCCAGGGCAGGGTCCCAGGGGGGCCAGTGGACATACTGGGAGTTCAGCCCATCACTTTAGATCCAAAAAGCGGCCAGCTAGTGTATTGATCGCTTAGTTGCTGTACCTTGTCAAACAACAGCAATCTTGTTGCTTAGAGCATGTTGTGATCAAGTTTTTCTGAAATTCAGTAAGAAACTGGAGGAAGAAAAGACATCTTAAGCTGCATTTTCACTCGTGTGTTCACAGTGTTCAGAGGATTGCACAATGAAGTATAACAGATCAGTAAGAGCAGGCTAACACATGGTATAATCCAGATAATTTATCTAGTTGAAGAGTTTTAAGTGTAAATTTGGACATTATTTTGAAATACATGCGTCCTAGATCAATGGATTAACAGATTGTGAAATGGTTTTTTTTATTTCCTCTCAAGAAAGAAAAATTGCAGTGAAGGCACTCCAAAAGAGGGAAATTTGGGCTAGCATTAGATTTCAAATGTGTTGGTGTCCATTCAGGAAAATTCTAGTGACATCAATAACCTTATTCTGCTTCCATACAGTCTAACTGAGTCCAATATTATTTCTGAATTTCTCTGGTATCACCCCAAACAAAAGAAAGTTGAAAATATTCGACAGTGTTCTGTAAGAGAAAAATATTACAATGTATTTTCCTACTACAGAAATTATTAGTTCACATGCAATACACCAACACGCTGTATTTTACATTCCCACTCAGAAATATACACATGTACTCACTCTCACAAGAGTATAGAGTAACTACAGTCAGATTTATGTCTCTGTGGAGCAATTTGAAAGAGTGTGATCCAGAAACTAAGCTGAACATTAAGCCTGGAGGAGCTGTTAAGCAACAAGGCTTTGCTGATTAAAACATGAACTTTATTTTAGTTTATTTAATTCATTTTACATTTGGCTGTTTTATGTTAATTAACTCTTATGCAATTTTTATTAAATTTACTTTAGGCCCTAAATGAATATTTCAAGTTGCTATTGGCAATTGTTTATTGACTATCAAACACATGTTGAACGTATTTCCACATTTAATTCCCAACACAATTGTGAAAAAACAGAGTTTCTCAGTGGTTGAAGACAAGGATGGGAAGTTAGGAGGTACAAACCTAAATGGAAATCTGCAGTGTACTCACTATGTAGGCTGGAAAGCTACAACTACTTTAAATGGGGATCATGACTCATTTTGGAAGAGGAGCAACTCTCAGACTTCCAATGCTTGGAAGAAGATACCTTGGAAGACCTAGTTAGAGTATGCTCAAGTATGCTAGGCCCCAAAACAGAATCTGTTTGAAGGACCCTGCTTTATACTGTAGTAGTAGATAGAGTGAGTTACCTGGAGGAAAATCCCAAACTTGTATTTCAATATCCTCATTGTATACGGTCGTGATTACCTATGTGTTTGAAGTGCTTCAGATTTTATAATGTCTTATGAAACAGATTCAGCTCTGGTATAAGCAGATACAGTTTGACTGACAGTTGTACTACAACACTGGGTAATCTTTTAAGTAATAAGTACTATCAGAATTACATTATTAAAAAGCATCATTTTCTGAGCTTTGCAGTGCAAGACGGAGTGGAAAGATGATCTTGTTGTTACAGGACAGAAGATGTGAGTCCAATATCCAATATCCAGCTTTATTACACACTTCCTTGGTGAGCCAGGGGTAGTGTCTCCACGTTTTAGTTATCCCTCTTTCTGCAAAGCTACATACACTGTTGAGATTAACTTTTTCTGTTTCTATGTTTAGAACCACCACAACAGGACAATTAAAAGGTATCCTAAGACAGTAGCAGAGGTTTTTTTGTTTATCACAGTGGTTTCCTCTGAAACACTCTACGCAGTCCAAGCGCTGTTATCTGTGACTGTGCTTGCTTTTCCTCATATTTTTAATATTTTGAAAAATGTAAAGCTGTCAACAACAGAGAATTAAGTTCATTTATCCACAGGCTAGGAGCATTAAGAAAGTCATGCACATTAGACGATTTCACATCCGGAAATTTCTGCCAGGTAGTTCAGCTCTCCAGTGACTTCTCTTTTAAAGCCACTAACAGATAGTAACATCTGTTCTAATGATTTTTGCTGTTTGGTATGCCTGATGAACAGGAAACAGGCTGGAATCAGCAGTTTGTTTTGTAGCCCAAGCAGTGCAAGTAGAAATACGTCCAGGCAGTCAGCTCCTGTAAAAAGAGTGAGGTGAAATAGTTCTCTCTAGGGACAGAAGGACTCATAGCGTTGCCAGATGGTTGTTTTGGTCCCAGGAAGTACCTCTATTTGGGATGTTTGTAGAAAGAGAGCTAGTTGTGAGGTCAGTGAAAAATAGTGCCAGATGTGGAGTTAAATGACTGAGGAAATATAATGATTTTATCACCTTGTTTTAGTCTTTCTGCTGAAAACAAGGTATGGTGTTCTTTTCTCCCTCCAGAAAATGATATTGTATTATAAACTGTCCTGTCCACTGACTCTGTGACACAAGTGATAATAGTTACTGAGTTCATAAATGTGAGAGGCTTTCTAGAGTTATAGATGGATAAAGTCATGAGAAGTGGGAAGATGAAGAGGAAAAAAATAAACGTATTTTTAAGGCCTTCTCTAAAGAGAAAGAGTGATACTCTATCCTGGATTTAGTGCTTGGACCATATGCAGATCAGTTCCTTTGGCTAATTTATAAAATGACAATTGTGTTATAAAGTTGATGTGGATTCTTCTGTTTATTCATTTGGGTTTTGATCACTTTTCAGGAATAAGTCTGGGAAAAATTGTTAGAAATGTCTGTAATACTTCCGCCCTCTTCCCTATGTCTTCCTTTTTAAGGACTTGCTGAAATAAGGCCAACAGTTTTCCTTCACACAGGAAAATATGAAAAGAAAAGCAGTTCTATGGGAAGAAATCTCTTCAAGGACCTCAAGCAGAGCAATCACATTATGGCAGAAAACAGATTGCAGATCTGAGTATGGGTAAAAGGATATACAACAAGTTAAGTTCATGCACAGGGTGATTTATTTTGCTCAGCTACTGGCTTCTCTCCAGTGTTTCTGATACACTGGCTGAACATGGATGAGGGATAATCTTGAGGTCCATGTTCTCATTAGTGTTGATAACTAAAAGAGGAAAAAATGCCAGTTTGCACTAAAATTGTGTTAATCATTAAAAAAATGTAAATTTTCTTTTAGGATCTCAAGCTCTTAAACTGAGAACTGGGACAAATGCAATTGTTAAAACATTACATTCAATAAAAATAGTGATAAAGTTAAATTTCTGCTTAATATAATGATCTGGTAAAGCTTTCCTCATCTGACTATGCTGCACAAAGGCAAAAGATAAACAGCATGCATATTAAATGCTTGCAGTCTCTGGAAGCAAGGTCCTTTGCCATTCTACAGTGGGGATTTAAGTGTTTATTTAACGTGTGAGTGTAAATCCCCACTGAAAATAGCACTGGGGATGATGGAAGATTACAAGGCGTGATTTACTCACATCCATATTCTGAAAGACAAGATGCCTCAAAATGGTCCCCTGCGTAATCTGATGTAGATTATTGTGGAAGTAATAAAAGTAATGAAGAATGTCTACTGTTTCATATGTAGAAACTGTTATTTCACACATTTGAGTATCTCCTGGCCTCCTAAAGGGTCGTGCTCGATTTCCCTGTTGTTTCCCACAAATCATCCACGGTTTGGGGGGGGGGTTTGTTTTTTTTAATGATGTGCACTTTTGCCCCACCCAGTGGCCATTGCCTAAATTGCCAGCTCTGTTTTAGAGTTTTCCCCTCTCTGCCCCAGTCTGCAGTGTGGATCTGCCACTGAAAACTGAACAAAAGCAGCATTTGTCCCCTGTTGCAACCATGAGTATGCTAGGCTATCATTATCTGCAATGACACTACCATCTGTAATGTGCTCTGGGGCAGACACAGGCACTGCCGGTAGCTTTGGCACCACAGGCAGATGCTTCATCATGCAAGAAGATGCGTGAAGCCAAAATATGCTATACATGAATCCAAGTACTTGAGAAGAGAGAGAGAAGGAGAGAAGGAGAGAAGGAGAGGACAGCCAGAAAATAAATGCTGTTCATGTCTCATCAACAAAGATGGAAACAAGGAAGCATAGGCTAGGTCGGGTGCATTATTCAATCTAAAAAGAGACTCCTTTTATTGCACTAGGAAGCATGGGAGTCCATAACTTTTTATGGACTTTTATATCTTCCTTTTTTCACAAGTAACTTACAAAAAAATGGTTTCAAATTAAAGTAATAAATAGAAGTTGTTTTTCTCAAAATTCCTGCCTTCACTCATTTGTAATAGAAAACCAAACACACATATGCAAAGATGGGAAATAAAGACAGAGAAAGGACTTTTTTTTTTTCCTTGTAATGATTTTCTTCTCACTAAATCACAGAACTTTTACGTAGAACTCTATCTTCCTCTCCCTGAACCAATTTCTGTGTCATTAAGTTCTCAAGGAAACAGAACTCTTCTTAGACCTCATTGTCACATGTAAAGGCACAAGTATAAAATAGAGAAGAATAAATCTTTTCAGAAACCACAAGAATTCTGGCTAATACTTTTTGTTTGGTTGGTTTTTGTTTACACAGTCTTTAGTAGGAATGCAAAACCGTGTATTTCAACCAATCTCCTGATTTTTCTACCTGCAACACATACATGCAACGAACACACTTCTGTTCTTGTTTAAAACAGATGCTTACTGAATATGTGCATTATAATATATGTCTACTGCAACACTAGCTAGGTGTCTTAACCAAGACTGGGGCTTCACCATCATCTGTTCTGTATCCATACAGCAAAAGAGAGCTACTATCAATAAAAATGTACTTTCCTTCCAGAATGAAATGTCTTTATAAAAGCTACTTCAGTACTCTGTTAGGATGTTAACATCCGTTTCCAAAAGTCCCCTAACATACAACTAGCTGCAGATCTGCATTTGGGTGTAATTTCTTCCCCACTCTTTCTCCTCTCTCCCGTGCATGGTCTCAGGAATTTACTCTGTACCTTCAGAAATGCTCTGCATTGCTGCAGGCAAAATTCAACTCCTGAAATATGCAAAATGCAAACATTCTTACATGACTCTATAGAGCATATGTATATATTAGCAACATTTTCCCCATTGTTTAATTTGCTTCATCAAAAAATTGATTGTTAAGGCCTGAACTGTTTTCACAGAAGTAGAGAAATATATTTTTCTATAAATATGTTAAATTACACAACCAGCTTTAATCACAGTTAGCTATGGAAGACAGGACTGTAATAATTTTGTGTCATTATGTAGAGTCGAAGACTGAAGGTTTCTGGCTTCCTCATCCACAAATTGTTGCACGTCACCCTCCAGTCACTCTTTTATTGCACTACAAGGACACCACCTTGTTGTGGGAGAGGAGGAGGTATCAAACAATGCCTTTGTAGTAAGTGGTCCAATGTTGCCTCTATCAAGATTAAGTAGGTCATTTATAAGATTCCCTAGCACACACTGTACTTTGCAGTAGGAGTTTGAAGTTTAACAGACAAGCAACCATCCAGACAGCAGCCCTGATCACACTGTATATGAGACAATATTTTTCTCAGAGACTCCCCTTCCAAATAAGCACAAAGTATCTTTAACATGCCTGGAGAGAAAATGGTGCTTTCACCACTTTTTCTCCTATGGTAAAGGTTTTGTAAGCACTGTTTACACATCATCACAAGAAGTCTATGATTATTTTCTGGGCATTTGTACAGGCTTTTTATAGTTTTCTATACATTGTTGCTTCTCTTCTAAAAAGTGCCTATTTAAAAATACAGTCTCAAAGAGTTAAACCAGTTCAAGATATTCTAAACTTGCCACATTTGTCCAGGGGAAGTTTCAGGGGGTTTGTCAATTTTAATTAGAAATGGCACAATGATTGTGCACAATATAGCAGATTATCAGGGCTACTTGTTAAATTATAAAAGGCTGGCTAAGCTTCAGAGAGAAGCTATTGTCCAATTAACAAATTTAATAGTTTATAGTTTATGATTCCAAAAATAATTGCTTTTTCCTCCTTTCTTTTGCAGATTGTGTTCTTTATCTGAGAAAAATACTAAGCCTATAGATCTTTAGCTAATTTCTGTGAATTAAACCTAGCTTCACAAAAATAAAACCAAGTAAAATGCTATGCCCTTTCATATGCCTTATCTATTTTTAACATTTCTGATTTTTATGTTAAATTCATAATATACCCTTTGTTGTAGCAGAATGTTTTCACCTCAGCAGATCATTTATTGTGAATTCTGAGAACAAATGTTAAAGAAAAAAATTGATATCTGTAAGAGATTATATGCATGGATGGAAGGAGAGGAAGGAATAGTCCACCATATACCTTTTCCATTAGGGACCGTCTGACATGAAAAACAGCACCCCCTGCTCCAGCACCAAGCAGAAGACATGCCTTTCTGCATGTGGCAGGCAGAAAACTAACCTAACACTGGACACACAAGAAGCTGAAGAATGAGCTCCTGCATCATCCTCCACCATCCTTGAATGATCTGCAGTGTTGTCTGATTTTGACTTGTGGGACAACTCTGATTTCATGAAGGTAATATGCTGATTTTCTTGCCTGTGGAGTTAACTCTGGAGGCAACACAAAATCTTTATGAAATCTAAAGAAAAGAAAGATGAGGACTAAACTCTCCAGTTACACAAGTCTCAAATGGTAATTCGTGAAACATCAGCCATCTACTAACACTGCTGAAGGTCACTGGAAAGTTATAACACATTTCTTCTTTTAATCTCCAAGTATTAGCTTATATTCAAAGACAGTTAAGAATACATTGGATAGGAAGCAAAATATATTTACAAATAAGCTAAATAGATTTCAGGGAAATCTATCACCAGTGAATGATATGAAGTTTGACTAAAAGTAGTTTTTGAGTTGTTGTAAGAAATTATATCTAACGTGCATTTTGGATTCATTGATTTAGTTTTTGTTATTTCTAAATCAAAGGTCTTCCTAGTTGCATAATTGCAGGTAACCTCAAGCTCAATAGACAGTGCACTATTAAAAAAAAAAAAAAAAAGGAAAAGAAAAAGAAAAAAGTTAAAGTCCTATACTCTGAAGCAGAGACAAGTGAACCAATGACTGATTCTGAAAAAAAAAATGCCAGATGACTCCTGCATTACAAATACCCACCTGAAAAAATTCTAAGGGATAAAATAAGAACAGGAGTCAAAATCCAACTCCTCTGTATCAAGTTCAGCCTCTCTACTGATTATCTGATTTGCATTGACACCTGTGGGGCACAATTAAGAGCTTGAGAACATACTAAACCTGATACACTGTAGGATATACCCTCATTCTTTGCAGTTACGTAGTCATCTCAGAATCACAGAATCACAGAATCATTCAGGTTGAAAAGGACCCTTGGGATCATTGAGTCCAACCATCAGCCCTACTCTACAAAGTTCTCCCCTACATCATATCCCTCAACATCTCATCTAAATGACCCTTAAACACATCCAGGGATGGTGACTCCACCACCTCCATGAGCAGCCTATTCCACTGTCTGACCACTCTTTCTGTGAAAATTTTTTTCCTAATGTTCAGTCTAAACCTCCCCTGTTGGAGTTTAAAGCCACTCCCTCTTGTTCTGTCACTAGTCACCTGTGAGAAGAGACCAGCACCAACCTCTCTACAATGTCCTTTCAGGTAGCTGTAGAGAGTGATGAGGTCTCCCCTCAGCCTTCTCCTCCTCAAACTAAACAGTCCCAGCTCCTTCAATCACTCCTCATAGGATCTGTTCTCCAGGCCCTTCACCAGCTTCATTGCCCTCCTCTGCACTCGCCCCAGCACCTCAATATCCCTCTCGTATTGAGGTGCCCAAAACTGGACACAGTACTCAAGGTGTGGCCTCACCAGTGCAGAGTACAGGGGGACTATCACCTCCCTACTTCTGCTGGTCACACTATTTCTAATACAAACCAGGATGCCGTTGGCTTTCTTGGCCACCTGGGCACACTGCTGGCTCATGTTCAGCTGTTTGTCGATTTGAACCCCCAGATCCTTCTCTTCCACACAGCTCTCCAGCCACACCTCCCCAAGCCTGTAGCGATGCATGGGGTTGTTGTGGACCAAGTGCAGGACCTGGCACTTGGCCTTGTTGAAGCTCATCCTGTTAACGTTGGCCCACCGATCCAATCTATCCAAGTCCCTCTGTAGACCCTCCCTATCTTCATGCAGATCGACACTCCCGCTTAACTTGGTGTCATCTGCGACCTTACTGATAATGCACTCTGTGTCCTTATCAAGATCATCAATAAAGATGTTGAACAGAAATGGTCCCAACACTGAGCCCAGAGAAACACCACTTGTGACCGGCCGCCAGCTGGATTTAGCTCCATTGGCCACCACTCTCTGGGACCATCCATCCAGCCAGTGCTTGACCCAGCAGACCGTTCGCTCATCCAGGCCATGGGCAGCCAGTTTTTCTATGAGAATTCTATGGGGAACTGTGTTGAATGCTTTTCAAAAATCCAGGTAGACAATATCGACAGCTTTTCCCTCGTTCAATAGTCAGGTCATCTTGTCATGCAGGACCTGCTTTTCATAAACCCATGCTGACTACACCTGATCCCCTGGTGGTCCATTATACGAGTTTTAATGGCACTCAAGATGACCTGCTCCATGACCTTCCCTGGCACCGAGGTCAGACTGACAGGTCTGTAGTTTCCTGGATTGTCCTTTCTGCCTTTCTTGTAGATGGGTGTCACATTTGCCACCCTCCAGTCCAATGGGACCTCCCCAGTTAGCCATGACTTCAGGTAAATCATGGAAAGCAGCTTGGCGAGCACATCTGCCAACTCTTTCAACACCCTTGGTGTAACCCATCCGGTCCCAGAGACTTGTGTGCATCCAAGTGGTTTAGCAGGTCTCTGACAACCTCCTCTTTAATTGTGCTGACCTCATTCTGCTTCCCCTCCCCATCTCCCAGCTCATGAGACTGGGTGTCCAGGGAACAGCCAGTTCCACTGCTAAAGGCTGAGCCAAAGCAGGCGTTGAGCACCTCAGCCTTTTCCTCATCCTTACTTACCATGTTTCCCTCTGCATCCAATAAAGGAGGGAGATTTTCCCTAATTCTCCTTTTGCTGTTAACGAATTTATAGAAACATTTATTATTATCCTTAACAGCTGTAGCCAAGTTGAGCTCTAGCTGTGCTTTGGCTCTCCTAATGTTCTCCCTGCAAAACTTCACTACATCTTTATAGTCTTCATGAGAGACCTGGCCCCTCTTCCAAAGGCAATAGATTCTCCTTTTGTTCTTGAGATCCACCCAAGGTCCCTGTTTAGCCAGGCCGGTCTCCTTCCCCGCCTGCTTGTTTTTCAGCACGTGGGAACAGCCTGCTCCTGTGCCTTTAAGACTTCGCTCTTGAAGTATGTCCAGCCTTCCTGGACTCCCATATCCTTCAAGGCAGCCTCCCAAGGGATTTTGTTAATCAGTCTTTTGAACGGGTCAAAGTCTGCCCTGCGGAAGTCTAAGGTGGCAGTTTTACTAACCCTTCTCTTTGTTTCTCCAAGGATTGAAAACTCAATCATCTCATGATCACTTCACCCTAGATGGCCTCCAACCTTTACTAACCCCTCAAGCTCTTCCCTGTTCACAGGAAGCAGGTCCAGGAGGACACCTTCCCTGGTCGGCTCACTCACCAGCTGTGTGAGGAAGTTATCCTCCACACATTCCAGGAACGTCCTGGATTGTTCCCTCTCTGCTGTCTTGTATTCTCAACAGATACCCAGGAGGTTAAAGTCCCGCACAAGAACAACAGCAAGTGACCGCGAGATTTCTCCCAACTGTTTATAGAAAGCTTCATCCACTTCACTGCTTTGGTTGGGAGGTCTGTAGCAGACTCCCATAACAAGATCTCACATCGTCTATTACATGATTAACAACCAGATGGTTTGCTGAGGTCAAATGTTTCCAGGTACGCATCAAGGGGGCAAAAGGAAGGGACAGTACGGAGGTCATTTCTTCTTCTCTCCCTCTCTTTCTTCTTCCCCTCCTTCCCTCCTCTCTTGCTCTCTCTTTCTCATGTACCATGGTGACTGTCAAAACAGCATATCTGAACTAATATATTTCATCTAGAAATAATTTCTTATAAAGTACCTTATTAAAGTGTAAACCTGTACAATGATTAATTTCATTAGGCAGCATTCTTCCCTGAAGGCTCCTGTTTGTAATGAAATCTTCAGACAATCTCTACCTAGGGAAGCAATATGTCTGCTAAGAACACTGCAAAATAATTATCAAATGACAAAATATGACATACCAATCTTTTCAGATGACTGAGTAATAATACTCAAAAAAATCGTGCTCCCACACCCCCTTTTTTTTTGGTACATTCAAACTATTTACACTGCATGGTGTAAAATGACCGTTCACTTAACTAAAAATTTACAGTACCAATCCACTTGCACTAGAGCACACTGACAACATGAAGAAAAAACACAGTGAACTAGAGAATTCTTAATTTAAAATGATTGCCACACGTTGTGTATTCCAAAAATGATTATGTTCATTGGTCATATTTATTTACAGTGTCTCTGTATGCCACAGTAATTTAATGAAATCCTGACTGTTTACAAATTTTATCAAACATAAGAAATGTGGAAACTGCTGTGGCAGGTGCATCTGCTCAGTGAAAGCAGAGCTTCTTGGCTGCTGAAGTGTGGCAGCCTCTGGCTGTCTTTGTTTTCAAGGTCACGTGGTAGTTGAGACCTTTGATCAATGGGAGCCACTATTGACTACAGGTCAGATTCGGCCTGGGTATAAATGGAGTCCCCTGGGGGAGCCATTTTGAGCTCGTCCCCTGGAGCAGCACGCTGCAGTCGAGGACTCTCCCCTTGGGTTCAGGACGCTGTCCAAGGAAACTCCTCCAGGTGCCTTGGGTCGGGACACTGCCCTGAGCAGGTCCTCGAGGTTGAGAGCCCTCACTTATCAGGTGAGTGTAGAGCGTTTTGGGTTGTCATTAAACCCTAGGTAGTGAAGTTTTGTTTGCATTTGGGGTTGCTGTTCAACCCCTGGGGTGTGAGGCTTTGTTTTACGTTTCAGGTTCCCGTTAAAGCCCAGGAAGTGAAGTCTACGTTTGGGGTTGCCGTTAAACCCCTGGGGAGTGGGGTTTTGTAAAGTGTTTTGGGTTGTTGTTAAACCCCAGAAAGTTATTCTGTTCTCCTCTTGCGGACATTCGAATCTGTAACTTACGGAGAGCTGGTTGGTTGTTTTATTAAAAAATAAATTTATTTATTTTTTTTAAATTGGTGGTGGGTTGCTCATTTGGAAGCCTCCGTAACAACTGCCCATTACACACACACAAAAAAGGGTTTTCTTAAAAACTTCAGTTTGAGAACTAAATAAAGCCCTTTGTGGAATTTGTAATAAGGAACTTGTTTATACATATTTATTGCCTGAAAAAATCTTGATGCCAAGACTCAAGAAAGACTTGTTTCAAATTAGAGTAACCTTCAATTTGGAGCAGGGTTTAAGTTTACAGTGGACAATGTGGTTTTTTCTTTTCTCTACACAGACAGTTGTATTGACAATGAGCTATATTGAAGAGGCTTTGCTCTGAAGGAATAAAGAATGTCTACATTGTGCACACATTCTTGTGTTGAATATTTATATTTGCCTACAAGAGTTTAGACTCCAGTAAATAGGGATTATGCAGTGGATCTGTGCTTACAAAGGTTTTGGTTACTGTGTGAAAAAGCAAGCTTCCCCTATTGCTTCCTTTATTGCTGATTTTCTTTTCACCCCTCAAGAATTCAGAGATAAAACATGTTTTGAACCTTTTTTAGATAAAGTTGCCTCATGACCACAATTCATCCAGTATATCAACCTCTGCAATTTGCTAGTTTGCTCTAATTTATTTAAATGTAAGCATCTTTCAGCATAGTTTTGTTCTCTTCTATATTAAAATGATTGCAAAGATATTCAATTTTCAGAATAGTGTATTAGCTCAGACTACAGAATGGGCATTCTAGAAGAAAAATTCTGATTATTCAACAATACAACTCACATTTCAAGAGTTCTACACAGGTCATCCCATTTGCCTTACTGTTATGACTATCTGAGCTAGGAGCTGAGGAGAAGGTAGAAGATAAGCAGGAGGAAAACACGTCTATTATGATATGATTTTTCCAATTCTCTTGTTTGTTTGTTTCAGATAAAATTGTTATCACCTTCAGGAAAGTATTGGTTTAATTTGATTTTTGCATGTTTTTGAGAAAACAGGATTCTTTTTTCTTAGTCCTTAGTTATTTTCTTTTTAGCATTTGAAAAGTTGCAAAGTATTAACAAAGTATTTACTGTCTATTATATGCAACATAATTTATTCAGTAATTGAAATGCAGTGGATGTCATTACAAGTTCAATATTTGCTCACAGTTGTTGCATGTTGATATCAGAGACAATTTGAAATTACACTTTCCTTACCATGGGAAGGTATGGCCTAATTCATATCCCATGCAGAGCAATGCATTAACCACCACTGACACTCTCATTAACTCATGGATCTTCGCTTTAGAGCAGTATTTCGTATGCTGTGTATGACCATCTTTCATGCAAACTTGCACCATTCTGTGTAGGTACATTTGTCTTTTACCTTTCATTTTCCCTTTTTCATCATCTCCAAATGATGGGGCTAAATGAAAACCATTTCCATGAATAATACAGTAATCATTCCTTAGCATTGCCTCAATTACCTGAGATTTCCAGATGATTTCTGTAATCTTTGGATGGACAAAGAGCAGCTTTGTTTCTAGGTTCAGACAAGAGCCCAGGTCTGCTCCTGCCATTACAACAGATAGAATGTTTAAGTGTAATTTATTTCCTCATTTTTAACATATAACAGAGTATCCCAAGCAAATGGTCAGTACCAAAACTAGAATTTTTCCATAATCTGTTTCAGGCCCTATTTTTTGCTTTCAAAATGTGTCTCCCAGGGTTTCAGAGGTCTGCCAGTCCCTGGTGATGACCCAACTCCAGCCCAGAACAGTTCTCTGGCATGGGAGGCTCCTGGAATAGGCTAGACTCATGGATCCTTCAGCAATACCAGCTTCTTCAGCACAGTGAGGCTATGGGCCTGCTCTGGCTGCTGGTCACAACTGCAGCGTGGCATCATGAGGAAGGAGAGAAAATGGCTTTTCAAACAGGTCTTTTTGCTAACTTTCTAAGGAAACAGGCACTTAAAATAGCTTTTGTTAAAACCATATGTATTGGGTTTGCATGTCAAGGTTTTGGTATCAGGGGGTGACAGGGGTGGCTTCTGTGAGAATATGCTAGAAGGTTCCCCCATGTCCAATAGAGCCAATGCCACCCGGCTCCAAGACAGACCTGCCACTGGGCAAGGCTGAGTCCAACAGCGACAGTGGTAGTGCCTCTGGGATAATATATTTAAGAAGGGAAATAAAAAGAACTGTGCAACAGTAACAGCAGCCAGAGAAAGGAGTGAGAATATGAAACAACTCTGCAGACACCAAGGTCAGTGAAGAAGGAGGGAGAGGAGGTGCTTCAGGTTCCAGAGCAGATATTTCCCTGCAGCTTGTGGTGCAGACCATGGTGAGGTAGGCTGTGTCCCTGCAGCTCATGGAGGTTAACGGTGGAGCAGTCTGTAGAGGACACCATGTCAGAGCAGGTGGATGCACCCAAAGGAGGCTGTGACCCCATGGGAAGCCCGTGCTGGAACAGGCTCCTGGCAGGACCTGTGGACCCATGGAGAGAGGAGCCCAGGCTGGAGCAGGTCTGTTGGCAGGACTTGTGACCCTGTGGGGGACCCATGCTGGAGCAGTCTGTTCCTGAAGGACTGCAACTGTGGAAGAGACCCACACTGGAACAGTTTGTGAAGAGGTGAAACCCATGGGAAGGAATCACATTGAGGAAGTTCATGGAGGACTGTCTCCGTGGGAGGGACCTCACAATGGAGCAGAGGAAGAGTGTAAGGAGTCCTCCACTTGCGGAGGAAGGAGCAACAGAGACAATGTGTGATGAACTGACTGTAATCCTCATTTCTAGTAATCCTGCGCTGCTTGGGGGGAGAGAAGCTAAAGAAAATTGGGAGTAAATTTAAGCCCAGAAAGGAGGGAGGAGTAGGGGGAAGGTGTTTTAAGATTTGGTTTTATTTCTCATTACCCTATTCTGATTTGATTGGTAATCAATTAAACTCATTTCCCCAAGTCGAGTCTGTTTTGCCCATGATGGTAATGGGTGAGTGATCTCTCCCTGTCCTTAACTCAACCCACGAGCCTTTCATTATATTTTCTCTCCCCTGTCCAGATGAGGAGGAGAGTGATAGAGTGGCTTTGGTGGGCACCTGGCATCCAGCTAAGCTGATGATGATGAATTGTACCATGTGAGAGGCAACTGGTCTTGCAGTGCACTGATTTAGATACTTGGCATTTTCCAACTGCATCCTGAAAATAAAGTGTATTGCAATAGTCTGCACTGAGCGTGGAAGGGGAAACCAGGTGCTAGAACATAAGCCCTGCTGCACACAGATGCACTGCACACCCAAAACCCACTGTGCTTGTGCTCTCCCTGCACAGTCACTCTCCTATCTGCTTCACTAAATTGAATTTCAGCCTATTAAGCTCAAGAGTCGAGCAAAAGAGCTTTAAAGAATGTTACTTAATATTAATTTGAATGTCAAAGTATTCCATTAAAGGAAAAAAAAAATCAATAATGTTAAGATGTGCAATATTTTACATAATATGAGCTGGAGGAATAGTGAAAAAAATGTTCAATATCTCATTCTGAAAAACTATAAAATCTATTAAATGAATTGTTTGGTAAATATATTCATAGGTTTTCCAACCAAGACCACAGTACAAAAAATAATGTATACAAGATATTTTTCAATATTATATGCAAAATGGGAGAAAATATATTACATTTATAATTTGATGAACAGTATAATAAGACATCAACGGAAGCTATTGTTTTGCATGTACATTGAGAGATATAGTGTATAAATACATTGTTACTAATTAGATTTCCATGGTTAATGTAGAGTTTATCTCTTTCTCTGGATACTAAACGAGCTTTACAACCGTTTGTTGTTCAAGATATTTAAAAAGGAGCCTATTTATTTAATTTTCTTTGAACGTGATGAATTCTGTCATGTTTAAAAAATCCTTTAGTAAACCATTTAGAGATGATAAATTTATCCCATAAAAATTATTACATTTTATCCTTGCTGCTGCATTTTTTGAAATTTAAAACTTGCCTATATGAAAGTTCATAACATTACACGATATATTATTAGAATATAGTCAGGATTGTCGGAATCTTTGTACGTGGTATCAATGTGTAATGTCCACTCTTCCCCATATTAGATGCTGTTTATTTGGCAAGCTTAACACCTAGCAAGTACATTTACTATATGAGCATATGAGAAACTCAATAGCCAAATTCTTCACTAGAACACCCTCTAGTTTCCATCAGGTTATACCAGGAGAAAATTAGACTTATCAAGTGTAGTGTAATTAATATGGGATTCAGTGGCATCAAGGGCAGAAATTACTGAATGTGAACCAAAGAAATCTGTGGTGTTTCTTTTCATCAACAGCTTTCCTGTATCCTTAGAGATTTCAGAGCATCACTCACCTGTAGTTTGGGAATAATTCTTTCTCTCTGAGAGATGAAGAAGAATGGCGTACAATCAGTATGAAGTGGGGATTGTGATTATTGTTGAAACAGAAAGGAAAATTTGTTCAAAAATCATACAGTTTTCCAAAATACCTACCAATATCATAGAGTAGTTGAGGTTGGAATCCCAGCCTGTTGGTTAGTTAGTTGGCTGATATTGCGGTCTGTAGCTCTGGATCTTTGTGATGGCAAGGTTACCAATAAAACTACCTGAGAAGCTGGTTGTTTTCTATGTAAAATCTTTCAATTACAGAATCACTGATTTTTTTCGGTAATAGTTTCATCTTTTAGCAAATAGACATATTTCTCCCCTAGGAGCTGAAAACTCAGTACATTATAAAAACAGTCATGTTATATGTTGGCTAAAAGTGCATCAAGGGGAAAAATGTTTGCTAATGAACTAAACCTACTGAGAATAGTGGCATGAGACTTTTGAATGCCCATGGGGCATTATTATCAGCAGATGCGAATAAAAATGTTTCAGCTGAGCATTTTTGACATTCAGGTGTTTTGTTTTTGTTGAATAGATGTAATTTTCTACAGAGGGCAGACGTCTTTCTATTATTATTTTATTTTTGTCAAAATCTATTAAATATGTTTTGATAAAATATTTTTATGAGGTATTCTTGAATATGCATTTCTTTCTTCTACCCTGTACTCTACCTCAGAACCAAGACTTATGTTATTACTGCTGGATTTGTTTTGCTTCCTCGCTCTCACAGACAGTGTGCTTGAGAGAGAGCATCTTTTCAAACACTGTATGCACTTTGATATTAGCAAAAATAGTAAGAAAATAGAATAAAAACAAAAATGTAATTGCTTTTGCTGCATGACTGATTGCTTCCACAATACAATTAAGCAGAAGGGAAAAATTATTGCATCTTTGGCAGTTAATTCAGGGTGTAGCACACCACTAATCCTCAGAGGACTTAATTTTCTGCCAAAACTAAACAAAGTATGTTAAAAATATATCTCATCACTAGAAGAGAAAAAGACAATTCAAACAAAGAAGGTAAATAAGCTATACCTCATAAATCAGTGTCAGACCACAGATTGTTTTAACTAAAGCCACTCCTGCCTTGAAGTGTTTTACTTACAGAAAACATTTTTGCCTTCAACAGACTTTTTTTTTTTCTGCTAACAAAACCGTCATTAAATCATGCTGCAACACATTATATATTTATTTTTTGTGGAAGAAAAGCTTCAACAGATCCAAGTGTTTAATCCTGTTACAAGGCAAAAGGAATTGTATCGGTTTTATAAAATAGGTAAACTCATCTGTATGAGTAAATGCATATATACATAAATATATATATACACACACACATATAAACTCATTTGGCTCATGCCAATCTACTGTTACTCCTTAAGTGGCAACAGTTTTATTCACTTATGAGTGCAATATTGCCTAGATGCACTCTACAGTGATTTTATTCACTGTCCAAATGTTGCCTAATACATCTTTTGAGGCACAGCAAACTAGCATTTTCTTTATGAATTATCTCCAGTTTATTATGAGGCCATAAAATGATCAAATAAAAGCACCCCTGAATCTTAGCTACAGAGCTGATTGCTTATTTATGCTATACAGTTAGAGAAAACAGCACCTGAGGATGGTGACATTTTAATGGATTAACCACTGACATTTTAACTCCAGTTAATTTCCTTGTCTTTACTTTAAATTAGGCAGTCTGTTTCAGTAGCACATGATTAAGGTTTGTGTTGTCTATAAATGAGTTAATCTTCCTTTTAATTTTTTAAAATTTTGTTCTAATTTTTTAGAAAACTATGTACGTCATGATACCTCACTTTAACAAAACTGCTTAATAGTAGTAGCAGTATTAGAAGAAATAATAATAACAGTAACTGTAATTATAAAAACTTGCAAAAGCATTTTTCTACCAAGGTATTAAGATTCTCTTGAAAAATTAACTAATTCTCATATCCCCCTCCCCCCCTCCCCCCCCCCCCAAAAAAAAAGAAAACAACAAAACAAAACTAAAAAAACAAACACTGAGTCAAAACCAGCCAAGAATGAACTCAGGAGCCTTTTTGTTCAGGCACCTGCCCTAACCAAACTGCATTTCCCCTTCACAGTGTGTTGTCATACACTAAAGAAATTTAGTTATAGGTATTAGGGTTAGAAACCAAGGCGAAATCAAATTGACATTTCAAGTATGTTCAGAACAATAAAAGTTTTGTGAGTGTTCTGATATATTTTTTCACATCTTCTCCTCTTATTTTGTTAAACAAAAGACAATTTTAAAGCCACTGACAATTACAGCTGAGGAAAAAGATTGTGTGCTTCTGCAGGTAAAGCTCCAGCACTGCAACTGTGAGTGCAGTGGAAAAAGTCCCAGACACTAAGTGAAGCAAAAATATAATTATTGTTCAGTTTTAACATTTATTTATTTATTTTATTTATTTATTAAAAGTTACTTATAACAGTCAGGAAGCAGATGTTTGAGCAAATGATAAAAGCATTATAACTGCCTCATCTATTCTGTCCTGTATTTCTTCTGGTAAAGGAGAAAATAAAAATTCAGTCTCAATTACATTTATCCTTGAGAAAATATGATCTGGTACTCAAAAAATTAAAAAAAGAAAAAAAGAAAAAAAAAGGTGCCCGTCTTCTATGTTCTCCGACAGTTTTACAAGCATCTCTCCAGTAACTTTGTCATGCCCCTACTCTCTTCTTAATAAGAAAATTACTCATAGCTCACCTTACTCTTGAACTATAATAATGACTAGTAACAGGTCAAATCTTTTGTTCAATTCTCTATACTGATTTTCTACAGTTGGAGAGAAGATCTCAATGTATATCTGCAGTCTGCTGTGTGAGGATCCTCTGTACCACAGCAAAAGAAGATGGTATGTTGCAGGATCTTAATCTCTCCTGTTGAACACATTGTGTAAGAAATATAAATTAAGATAGAAAGGAATAGAAAATGTATCCAGCCACCTCCTTTTCTTTAATTTATTTTTTTTAAATTTGTCCTTGTTATCTAAAGAAAAAATATCTATGCTTTGACTGTACCTTAAAAATCCCCAAACAAGAAGTTCTATATGAAATTTGATGTCAATGACAAAAGAATTTTGATGCAGTTGCCAAATAAAAGAACTCCATTATCAGAATTTTTCCCTTTTTAAAACCAATTATATTAATAAAAGACTTAATTGATATTTAATATGTTTTATGTCGAGAATTTATGCAAAGTCATCCATGATTTCTCTCAAAATTTCCAACATAAACTTTTAGGTAATCACATTCTTTATGACACTATTAAAGATATGTCCCTATGGTCCAATATGCTGATGAATCATACAAAAGAAAACAGTAGCTAGACATAACAAATGGTTATAGGATATAGTTGCAAAAGAGGTGGGTTAGGCAGTAAGTAAATAAGTCCAAGACTTGCTAATTCATAATTATATGTGGATGTCTGGATATAGGAATGAACTACAACACATAGACATATACACATAGGGTCAAACATAAAACCCTAAATTTATGCAATTGAGCAAACACTTCAAGATAAGTATACATAAAGAATAGATAGGATAGGAATGGATGGGATGGATAAGGAATCCAACTTCTTGTAATAAATAGCACTGAAAAGTTACCATGAAATAATCTTTTTATCTTGACATCTTTTTTTTCCCCTCCTCTTCAAATAAGACATACATGGAAATATAATAATGACATCTACTTAAGAGAATAGCTTCTAAAAATAACAAAGCTTTTAAACATACCAGTGGGAGGTAACTTGCTGATTATATATTTTCTATGTAAAAAAGATAAATTGATGTCACAGAACCAGCTTAACAAATCTATGTATTTTTAACATCAAATTAACTATCTTCCTGGAAAAAAAGAAAGAAAAAAAAGAAGACACAAAGAAAAAAAGAAAAATAAAAAAAAGAAAAAATATAAAGGTTAAAAAAAAATACTTAAACTTGTTTCTCCATTTGTATTTTTGTTTGCATTTTAAATAATCTAAGTGTAGTAGCATCTGCAGTGTTATCGTGAATAGCTGGAATTCCCCTGATAAGCGATATGGAAAGCTGAAAGAAGCCTCATAATTCTCAAAACTGGGATAATTTTAAATATTTCAGCACCAACACAGGTCTCCTCTCTAAGGCACTTCCATAGTAAACTAGATAATGATGGAAATAGGCTAACATACACCAGCAGAACTGTATCAGCAACTTGTACATTCACACCATGATCTACAGGATGGAAAAGGATTACGAAGACATTTGTAGCAGCATACCACACTGGTACTTCATAGCCTGAACATTCTCAATATGCACACACACAAACACACAGTGAGACCCAGCAGCCCCAGCGTTCTTCAGATCCAAATTTCATGTCTGCTGCCTTTGATCAAGTGTTTTGGTGAGGAACACTCTGTAACACTGCATAAAAGAAGACTGTACTTTGAAAGGTTTTTCTAGTAACCAGACATAGGGGAATTCAGTGGTTTCTTTTTTTTTCAAAATATGTGTGTGTGTGCATGCATGTTGGTATCCATTCTGATTTTGCAAAACCCACCATATTTTACAGTCTGAAAATGAACACAAATCTATTTGCATAACATCTGCACTGCTTGGAGGGTGGGAACACTACAGCAATTAGATCTGTACTCTATAACATCCACTTGCAATTCAGGCAACTACTATAGTTGAGCTAATTTAATGTTTAGTTAAAAGAGAAGATGTATTTTTATTTTCCCTTTATTATTAATGCTGAAACCATTTCATAAACTGTTTTATTTTTAAGCACTTAACTATAAAAATATTTGCCATATATATTTTTAAAGTGAAAGAAACTTTGAAAGATTCTAATTTATTCTGTTTAATACGTGACTTTTTGCATCTATAGTGTGTGTTCTAATCTGACTGATTTTACACAGCTGTCATTCTACAGCCTATAATCTGTATGCATGTGATATGAGCATAACCTTTAATGAACAATATTCACACGCAAAAGTTGCTAATATAATGTTAGCATAGCAGCACCTGCCAACACCTCTACAATTAGAAGTCTGTGTCAGCATTTCAATTATAAAGCACCTCCTATTTTAGAGGATGATAACTTGACAGTAAAAATTCATTCTGTGTTGCAAGTTGACATGTAAGCTCTCAGTTCAAAGCATTTTTATTAATACAGATTTAAATTGGTTTAGATATTATGAAGTTATAGGAGACTACAGTGAAAAAGGAAGACACTCTGTGGATGTTTTTTCATCACTACTGTAGCTCAAATGCTTTGAAAGGGAAATCCACAAATGTTACAGTTGTTTATGTGTAATTAGGATCAGTGATTATTTTTTTTTTATTATTATTATTAATGTAGCAGTAAGATCTAAGCTTTAAAACTCCCCAGTTGTATGTTTGTTTCTTTCTATTGTTTTTAGGATGTTCATTTATCATTAATGTTAAGTATAATACATTGATTGTTTAGTATATTCCTTTTTAAATACATCAGTTCACTGCTAAAACAGACCATGGCAGTACCTGTGTGAACCTTTGGACTAAAGATCTCTCCATAAAGACATATCACCTACTCATAGCATTTCCGTGAATTTCAAACTTCCCAAGTGTGTATTGACACAATTGTTCCAGCTGAGAAATTACCATTTACTGTGTCAATAATCAACTTATCAAAGTTGCCTATTGCTTTGCACTGGCACAGTAACTGCTAACTACTGCTCAGATATAACACTATCTATTGTGGAAAGGAAATAATTTTCAGACTGTGACAGGGTTAGGATCCACTGAGGGAGATAAATGACAGGGATTTTATTCTGTTCTTAGAGAAGTGGTTGTAAGAGGAAAAAATATCAATAACAACTAGATCAGTTCTGTGACCTTGCAAAGAATTTTCCCCTCCAACACTATTTCTAGCCTTTTCATGCTGTTTGAAAGCCCAAAAGGACTGCAAAGCATTTTGAGGAACTCCTAGAGTTCAACAGTTACATGGACTGATGTGCAAAGGTTCACACTGCCTTCTTTTGTTGCCTGATTGAAAAAAGCATCTGTGCTTGACAAGGAAAATAAAGAGCAAGACCAGAATACTTTGGGCAACCTGAGGTGCTGGAGGAATGGTAGTTTGCAAACCACAGCAAAAGGGGAAGCTTCTCAGTAGTAGTTAGATGCCAGCTCATGGGGTCAGAGCTTCATGCAAAGCTGCTCTTCATCTTGGATGTGTTACTGCATGAATATGTCCATGTCACATCTACTCCATGGCAGAAGATGGGTCAAGTGAACCCACATCTGCCTGCAGAAGTCATGCAGTCAAAAACACAGTTCCTGAAATTGTTTTCCAAGGAACGTGTTGAATCTGTACAGTTTACAGCCACATTGATAACCCTCTTGCGGGCAAGACAGTTGTTTCTTTGCTGAGAGACATGTCTGGGTCTTTGCTCCCACAGATGGAAACATTTGCGTCATGATTTCAGCAGCACGTGTCAGAGCTCATGTTGCAAGCAGATGCAGTAGCTTGCATTGTTGTGCCAGCAGCAAGGCCTGGAAGTTTAATAGGTCTCCAAACACATTATGGTGTCTTGTACTAGTCCCTTTGAATTTAAAAATGGGATCTACAAACTTTGTTATTGGGCAATATCATAAGGGGTTTGTAAATGATTTGGAAATGAGTTTTAATAAAGCTATTGCAAGCAAGTGAATCTTAATTTGCTGGGGGAAAAAAGCTTGTCAAAAAAAGGCAAGGAGGATGTAAATGAAGATGGGTTTCCTTTATAATCCTTTACCTCCATGTACTGCTATCACCTCTGAACTGCTTTTGGCTGGAAATTATGCCAGCCATACTAATACATGAATCACATATCTTCCTATATCACTGTCCTGGTTTAACCAGGATAGGGTTAAGTTTCCCCAGCAGTGGGGGGGGAGCTCTAGCCGGGTTATTCAGATACCATGCGGAGGGACGTCACATCCTGGCAGGTCACGTTTTCCTGGCGGGAGCGCGGTGCACTCGTGGTTTTGTACATCGTGCTTCTCACTGCTGTATTTGGTAGCTATTTTGCTCTGTTCATTGCTATCACTATTACTGTTATTGTTATTGTTGGTTGTGTTGCTATTGCACTGTTGTATTAAACCTTTCCTTATTTCAGTCTTGGGGCTTTGTATTTCACTCCCTTTGTGGGGGAGGGGCAGCGGCTGCGTGGTCTCAGACCCTGGCAGGGGCTAAACCACCACAATCACTCTTCAGCACTCATTATTTTACAGGAGGCTTTTAATTGGTAGCTGCTTTCTCTATTATTTCTCACAGAGTCTTAAAATGCCAGAAGTCTAGATATTGTAAGTGCTCCTCACTGTAATTTAGTGAAGTCACCGTGTTTTCCACCATCTTTAAGAGGTCATAAGTACACACCATAGCTCAGAAGTGCAGGCTGTGGTTTATGTGATGTACACATAATTCAGCCAATATCGTACCACACACTATTTATTCTGCTGCTCCGTTGTTTAATTTAGAAGGCTTTGTAACAACAACAGAAACAAAAAGGCTGCGTCTTCCATATTATATTAAAGACACAGACCAGTCTTTCTAGAAAGGTGCAGTACTTTCTTCATTAATCTTCTTGACTCAATGTAATTCCATGCTAATGGACAGAAGACATGCTTGAAAGAAACTTGAACAGTTAGATTGCTGTGCAAAGGTATCCTAATCCAGACCCTTTCTTATGCATAAAGACCAAAACACACTATTACTCATTAAGAGTAAGTTAACTCATGTAACTCATATTTTGTATCTCATTACAACTCAAACATTTTTCTACCTTTTCTGCAGATTATGAGATTCAGGTCTATCATCTGATGATAGATCATCAGCACTTCATAAACACAGTAAAGATTATACCGTGAAAATATAGATCTGCATTTTCTACAAACATTAAATACTTCAATTATCTGTATAATATATCAGAAAACAACTTTGCAGCACCCTCTAGTGACACATTACCAAATCAGAATGTTCTGGAAAATGAAGCTACCAGGGAGACAATCTCGATCTGAAGAAAACCACTTTTGACATTACTATGATGGCAGAAGGTGTTCACTTTCACTGTTCCAATCTTGTAAGGTAAATGACGAAGACCTGATTTCTCCAAGGCTCTTATAAACAAAAATGCATTTCCTTCACCTTAAATCATTTCACTAGAGGAATTGAATTTATTTTGTATCTAAACAACTCTGTTAATATAAAATCAACTATTTTTATATCTGTTAAGATCCTGAACTGACACCTGTGGAATTCCTAAAGCCTCTTTATTCCTTATGATTCAGATCTCTCATTCTTCAATGTTCCTACGTCAGCCTGTTCCTGCAGCAGGAAGATGTGACAGCAGACACCTGACAGCTGAAAGATTTGCTTCACTGTATGCAAGTATTTGAGCATGACTTTTGGAGTTCAGTATAATTTGGGTCCTAAGCATTTATATTCTGCTTAAGATCAACTCCCATCCTAAGGTTAGGAATAATTTTTCTCCCTTTATAACCACTGTAGCCCACCTGTTAATATAAAAGCATGGATGTGTATGTAAAAAATAGGCTTTATTACTGATTTGTGCCCAAAATCATGATAATCTGGTTTAAGAAACAGTAACACTACTTATGGAAGGACAAGGTTGTCTAGCAACATACTGGTGAGTTTTGGTGGTTATATTATTGCACTAATGTCTATGTTGCTGTAAATGGAAATGGTGCATGTGATAGACTTAATTTGTTTTTCTCTCCAGTAAAACAGCATACATCTCTAATGAATTAATAAAGAGCCACTCTCTGAGTGGCTGGATGGTCTCACTCAAAGAGTTGTAGTCAACAGCTCCATGTCCAAGTGGGGAGCAGTGACAAGGGACATCCCTCAGGGGTCAGTATCGGGAGGTCTTTGTTGAAGATATGGACAGTGGGATTGAGTGCACCCTCAGCAAGTTTGCTGATGACACCAAGCTGTGTGGTGCAGTCAACACACTGGAGGGAAGGGATGGCATCCAGAGGGACCTTGACAGGCTTGAGAGGTGGGCACATGCAAACCTCATGGAGTTCAACAAGGCCAAGTGCAAGGTTCTACACATGGGCCGAGGCAATCCCAAGCACAAATACAGGCTCCAGCCCCAATACATGAGTGGATCGAGAGCAGCCCTGTGGAGAAGGACTTGGGGGTATTAGTAGATGGGAAACTGACTATGATCCACCAACATGCACTCGCAGCCCAGAAAGCCAACTATATCCTGGGCTGCATCAAGAACAATGTGGTCAGCAGGTTGAGGGAGGTGATCCTGCCCTTCTACTCTCTCTTTGAGACCCCACCTGGAGTACTGTGTCCACCTCTGGATCCCCCAACATAAGAAAAACATGGAGCTACTCAAGTGGGTCCAGAGGAGGGCCACGAAGATGATCAGGGGCTGGAGCACCTCCCCTACGAGGACAGGCTGAGAGAGTTGGGGTTCTTCAGCCTGAAGAAGAGAAGGTTCCAGGGAGACATTATAGCGGCCTTCCAGTACTTAAAGTGGGCCTACAGGAAAGATGGGGAGGGACTCTTTATCAGGAAGTGTAGTGATAGAACAAGGGGTAACAATTTTAAACTGAAAGAGGGTAGATTTAGGTTAGATGTACGGAAGAAAATTTTTCCTATGAGGGTGGTGAGACACAGGAACAGGTTGCCCAGAGAAGTTGTGGCTGCCCCCTCCCTGGAAGTGTTCAAGGCCAGGCTGGACGGGGCTTTGAGCAACCTGATCTAGTGGAAGGTGTCCCTGCACATGGCAGGGGGGTTGAAACTAGATGATCATTAAGGTCCATTCCAATCCAAACTATTCTATGAGTCTATGATGATTCTATGATAACTTTTTTTGTGTGTGTGATTGTTGGCCTTCAGAATCGAACTGCTTATAAATGTTGACATACAGTTACTCATCCTGTTAAATGATGCTTTGCCATGTAAGATACGACACCTTTTTCCTTCCTAAATCTACATATACAGTACCTAGAGGTATAATTTAAGTATAATGATGTAGCTGAGATCTTAAGGAGATGTGACATTTTGAGTTGTTTTGCTGTATTTAGAAGTGTGCCACTTAAGTTTGTAATGGAAAGTTGGTAATGCAGTTTCTCAGAAAAAGGAACATTACTACCTCCTTTCATTCTCTCAGCTCTCTTCTCTAAAATAAAGGTTACCATACTATTATATACACAAATAAAAATAGCATAGTATAATGACAACTTATTGATGTTGATACATACTGTGAAATCTAAGATCCTCTTGTCTTCTTTCATCCACTCATAAATGCTGAATATGTTCATCTGTCCTTCTCTTTCCCAATCTGATCACAAAACAATTTTAAGAAAGGTTTTCTGTGTAAAGCTTCCTTGAATTCAGCATTTCTTGCACTACATATATTGTTTACATAAGCAATTATCAGTTAGAACAATGAATCATAGACCTTCTTAGAGAAACATATTTTTCAGGTGCCATGGTTTATTCATTGTCCCCTGTCCCCTCACATACAGACAGTTTAAAACCATCTTCAGTACTTACTGTTGTTACCTATTTTTGAAGTGTCCAGAAATAAATTATATGTACAGAAAATTAATATCACTCCTTTTAACATGAACACCTAAGGTTTAAAATATTAGTGTTGTACAGCAAATTTGCACAGAAACATAATAAAAAAACCATGTTATAGAATAATTTATAATTGTTATTATAATTATTATATATAGTATATAGTTAATAACTGTAACTTTCTTGGGGAAAGATCAGTAAAAATAAAAAAGAAAAAAAGCATTATTATTTTGTATGTATATCAAGAGTAGAAAATAATGGTATATAATTTATATGCACAACATGTGATAGAAACAGAGCTATCTCTTCAGGAAAAAGGAAATATTACTTTTTCCAACAGAATATATTTTCCCTTTGAGAGCCTATAAATAAAATAAAAATTCGGCTTACATCCCTGTCACTTAATGTTTTCTTGCAAATGCTACACATTGACTGTGTTAGAGATTGATTTCTGCACCCGAAATCAAACTTAAGACTATTTGTCATGTAAAATAAAGTAATTGTTACAAAACCAATGTTATGGAAATAGCAGTAAAAAGTATATGAAAATAACTGTAAGTGTCTAGTGCAAGTCTCTGTTCCCTTTACGGCCCAATACAATAGTGGTGCTTTTCATACCATGACCATACCAGATCTCTACACAACCCCACTTGTGTTGTAGTTGGCTCAGATCAAAATTTCTCCTTGCTTTTCACTATTCTACTGTTCTTTCTCTTGAGTAAGTTCACAGTGTAAAGGAGGTGGCTAGACCTAACTCCAACAGATATTTATTCACTGCGTAGAATCGGCCACTACAGAATCAGCCACATTATATGTGTAGGAATGAAAGATTATGTGAATCTTTACAATTCTTTAATATACTGACAGACATACTACCTTACCTATTCTGTAGAGTCATTATTATACCACAACCTGTTTCTGTCAGTTATTTCTCACTTCTGATAATTCACCTCAAGATGCTTCTTCACATCCACCTGCAGCTTATTCGTAGAAGATGAAAAAAGGACATCCTGGTCTATCTCTTTCCTTAGTTTCCTCCTTTGTTAAAATTATAGTTTTTCTAGATGTTTCAATAAACTCATTAAGATGTCTGAATGTTGTTTTTGTTTAACTTACCTAAAGAAATTTCTATTCTCTTACAGGCACACATGGATCCAAATTCTGTTAATTTTAAATGCCTCATCCACAAATGGTTCAGGACATACCAATTCATTCCATCACTGGAATTTTGCAAAGACCAGATCTCCTCAAAGATCATGCTAAATATCACATTATTTCCTTTGCACACATTTAAGAATACTAGGGAAAATGTGCCTTTTTACATTAATTCAATGTTAATTCTTTGTTACAGAATCATTAAGACTTTCATTATAATAAAAATGTCATGTCAAGGCTGTATATTTCACTGCTTTGAAAAGGACAAACTAAAATTTTATTTCAATGTCTTTAGAGGAGACTACTGAGATAGAAAAATTCTCTTCATGTTAAAACTGTATGTGGGTCTTATTAGGCTACATGTTGATTGTTCTCTACTACGACTGCAGAATAGTTAGTCTCCATATAGTTATCAGAGGTAGGACTTTATAAATTATAAACAGGAAGAAATAGTACAATACATTTCATCCCATTTCATTTCATTTCCACTTTTGAAGTAATTACAGAAATTGCCAAACACAATAAAATAGTAATGTCTGACAAATGCTTTCTTTCTGGCTAATAATTCAGTGGGTATCTTATTATTTAGAGTTACATCATTCCCAAGCACACAGATTTTTAAAAAAAATTTCTTTAGAGTTTGGCTCTCTGAAGGAAGCTGTACACCATGGCTGATATTCTCTATTCAGTAAAGTATTACTTTTATACATTGATCTGAAATCCTTAGTACTCACATCCTTTTCCATGTTTTCAGGAAATGCAAAAATACCATTTTCTGTGTTGTGTTTTAAGTAATACAGGTGTTATCATTTTCTTCAGTATGAGACTGAATTTGTTCTACAAGACATGAACTTACCTATGAATATGTTTTTTGTTGCTTCTGATCCCCAATTATTTTTCATCGATTGTCATTAAACAGTCTTAAGTGGTTTCTGTTTTGCTTTCTTAATTATTATTTGTTTTGTTTTATTTCTCATGTTCATGTTTCTAAAATTACCTTTATTGCAGCTGAGAGTCTTTCTCTTCATACTGTCTTCCACGTTCCTCACAAAGCAAGATCTTAAAGCCTCACGTCTTCTCCAAACACCTCTCCAAACACGGGATCTCTTTCCGTATTTAGTATTTCTCAAAAATTCTATAGTGTGTCTGTGCATTATTAGTTTAATTCACCTATGTACTGTAACATTTTTAAAAGAATGTTACTGATTCCACTACCATTTTTATATATAGCAGGTTTCTACTCTCTTTGTTTCTACCTTGGTTTTTTTTTTTCCTTGTTGCATTGTAGTCAGTCAAAAAAAACCATTTTTTCTGTTCTTTGGAAGTCGATATTCTGTTTATTTCAGTTTTTAATTACATGGGTTTTCATAATTTGTTTCCTTTTTGTAAGCGTAAGTCTTGATATAGCCAGTTTTGTGCCACTTCTCTTTTACTCTTGTATCATATATTAGCTCAATAGTAGAAGTTAACAGTTGCTGATAATGTAACATCATGTCTGATAAAGTGCTTTCCCATTTCAAGCTTTGTAGCATCTCCCTCCTCCTATATAAAACCAGTGTGATTATTTTTAAAGATAACAAATTCACACTGTTTTATAAAGGAGTAGAAGTATAAAGATTGATTTCCTGCCTTAATTTTTGTATAAAATTTATGAATATACCATAGCCAACCACTTGTGCAACTAAACATGAATGTATATACTTCTAAAGTACTATTAAAAATACAAAATACCCTTGTTTGTATGAAGTTTTTACTGAATTCACAGAGAAGTTATTCTTGGAGTATATGCACTTAATTTACCCTTGTATATCTAACTCTGGCATGAATTCAGACATGAAGAAAACACTGTTTAATGCAGTCCCAATGAATATCACAAAGGCTTTTGCCATAATCATATAGAAAATGTGGCTTTTCACTTTGTAATGAAAACATACCAAGTACTAAGTATATCATGCCTTGTACTCTACAAAATGTACTTACGGTAAATGTCTTAGAAAAAGCAAAACTGTATTATGGGTATACATTCATTTGCCATTCCTGAGTGGTTACACTTCAAAAGAGCAAAACCTGTGATGAACAAAACCAACAAAAAATATTATTGGTCATCTTAGTGGGTGGATCTGATAATACTAAATATGACAAGTACCAAGGAATACATTGATAATAGACTTCTGTCACACGTCTTGAAACTTGTGGTGAAGGTATTAGAATTCAACAAGAACCTAACTAAAACTTCAGAGAAAAATAGAACAAAGTATGGAAAACTGAATTTGGACTACCAAAAAAATACTGAAAATGCTCCATGGCTGGCTTCTGTAGAGTTCAGAAAACAAAAGGAACACAGGCTTTCATCACTGATATGGCTGACACACCAGCAGACAGGTATGGGTGACACTGTAGTGCGTATCTACTATAGGCCACACCATCAGTAAGAACAAGTGGATGAGGCCTTCCAGTGAGTTTACTTATGTTACAAAACTGGGAGGAGTGGCTGATACACCAGAAAGTTGTCTGCTATCCAGAGAGACCTGGACAGGTTGGAGAAATAGGCTGACAGGAACATCATGAAATTCAACAAGGGAAAGTGCAAAGTCCTACACCTGGGGAGGAACAACCTCATGCATCAGTATATGCTGCAGCTCACCCAACTGGGAAGCAGTTTTGCAGAAAATAATCTGGGGGTCGTGGTGAACACCAAGTTGAACATGAGCCACCAATGATCCCTTGTGGCAAGTAACGCAAATGGTATCCCAGGCTGCATTAGGAGGAGTGTTGCCAAGTATGTCAAGGAAGGTGATTCTTCCCCTCTGCTCAGCAGTGGTGAGGCCATACTCAGAGCGCTGGGTCCAGTTCTGGGCTCCCCATTAAACAAGAGACTTGGACATACTCAAGAGAGTCCAACAAAAGGCCTCAAAGATGATGAAGGCACTGGAGCATCTCCCCTATGAGTAAAGGCTGAGAGAGCTGGGATTGTTCAATTTAGAGAACAGAATGCTCAGGGGGGAATCTCATGAATGTATATAAATAGCTGAAGGGAGGGTGTAAAGACAGAGCCAGACTCTTTCCAGTGGTGCTCAGTGACAAGACCAGAGGCAATGGGCACACCCTGAAACAGAGGAGGTTCCCTCTTAACATGAGGAAACACTTTTTCACTGTAAGAGTGACCAAGCACTGGCATGGGTTGCCCAGAGATGTTGTGGAGTCTCCCCACCTTGGACATATTTGAAAGCTGCCTCGACATGGTTCAGGGCCACCAGCTCTGGATGGCCCTGCTTGAACAGAGGGGTTAGACAAGATGACCTCCAGAGGTCCCCTCCAACCTCAATCATTCTGTGGTTTTGTGATTCCATGACTACTGCAGAGAGGCATAAATCTTTCAGTGACTCTAACCTCCAATTAAAACTTGTACCAGTCAATTTTCAATGTCAGCTACCAGAATTCAAACTACAGCTTCTCATTAATAACACAAAAATACTGAGCAGATTGTAGAAGAAACTGCCATTTATATAGGACATAATAATTTACTTCAAGGTCATAAGACAAAAAGAAAGTATGTAAGAATACATATACTTTTTTTCCCCTTAACTGTTGATGAATAATAGAGCTTCAAAAATATCTTTTCTAATTTTTTGATATGAACACTGATGATAGAGTATAAACTTTGCATTTAAAGGTACCGAATGTTTAAATTACTGAAAATACTTTATTTTATATGGTATGAAAGCAATATTTTCTTGATTTGTCAATGATAACAAGACTTTACTAACTTATGCTTTTTTTGTTTTATCCATGGTCTCATCTATGGACCAGGAACCCAGCACATGAGGCATTTCACAAACTTGCAACAAAAAAAGAAAAACTTTTCATTTAAGCTTTAAATTCTTTTTCTTGTAGTTGTTCTTGTTCAAAGTTCCAAATTATGCCTGTTTAGAAATATACATAATCAGGATTTTCTCATTAGTTATTTTTATTGTCATCATCTCTGGTAAACTAGAAATTAGATTAAAGTCTGCAAAGATTTTTGCTTCACCTTTCTTAGAGTGTGTTTTGGCTGACATATTTTTATCTGCATCAAAGAGAGGGAAAAAGAAGAAATATGTACTTACTGCTTCCATGTAACTCATGCATAAGGAAAGGAAATACTTGAATAACAAGCGTTCACAGCATCCTATTCTTCCACTGAATTGTTACTGATGCATCCCCAAAGACTTCTCAGTGTGGTCTGATTTAAAATGTACTTTGAAGCAGCTACAAGCTTGTCTTGAGCTAATTAACAGGTAACAATACACTACCATACTTGACAAGTTGCACCATTTCTAAGTAAAGTAAGTCTCACTCTTCTGTTTTGATTTGCTTTTTGATGATAAAACTAATCCTGACCTTAAGGCATGTGAATAAATCTCACATCTGACAGCTTGCTGAAGCAGCTTCTGGAAAGACACCCAGACATTTATCATCTTCATAGTTGATAATATCTCCTGTGAAATGATATCAATTAAAGGCAGGTAAATAAAAGTGTGGTGAGAAAGCCATTTAGCATTTCAGCGCAATTAAAAAATGAGGAGGAGAAGGAAAATACTAAGAGAAAGTCTGAACAGCTTGTCTGTACTTAAAGAAAGATGAATTAAAATCTTATAAAATTTAAAGAAAATCTGGTTAGTACTGATGAGTATCAGTTTAGCATGTCCATTCATTTTAGTGGGGTTAGTACGTGAAAGAAGGTTTTACTCAGAAAGAAGGTTAATAGCAACAAACACACAGTTACGGGATGTAAACAACTATGACCTGTGCCTCACTCTCTCTGCTGTATGAGGACATCTCTCTTAGAGCTTCCTTTTGGATAGATCCAACAGGATCTATCTGTTGGGGTTTGGGAGTGAATATACTTTTCTCTTTTCTTCCTGAAATTTCTTCCTCTTCTGTTTGCAAACAACAGAAAAACTCCGTTTCCCTTAAAGAAGAAGAGGGGTTCGCCAGCCTCCTTTTCCATGAAGTTATTCAGCAATTTGACAACATAAGGTTTATTCACAGACTTTGAGGTCTAGGATTGCAGGTCAATTCAAAGTAATGCTCCAATCAAATGTCTGGAACTGCTCATAGGTACTTCAGCGATTTTATCGCATTTTAAAATACTGAAGCTGATTTTGATGCAGCTCAAGCACTCAAATGAATTTTACTCTTTACCTTCATCACAGTACATATTATACAAAAGTGTAAGGTCTCATTTAACAATTTGTCTTTCAAAACAGTCTTTATGAGGAAGTTACTGCACTTCTGCCCTAATTCATCATTGTCTAAATGAATGTAATGTAACATAAAAAGAGTATAAAAGTTTTAGGAGTTCCTAGCAAGTTTAAGATGCAGAGTTGGACCATATTGATCAAAGGCTTATATAACATGGTGAAAAGAGGGTCCTGACTGCTTTCAGCACAGGGGAATATTAAAAATTTTAAACAACATAGATGATAATTCATCCTTTCTAGGCTTATGCTTCCACTGATGCTGAAGAAACATAACCAGAAAGTAGACAGAGAGTTATTTTAGCTGTTTGCTTTAATCAAATGCACCTGTGAGATTATATTTCACTAATTCTCACAGCTGGCATTAAAATGGATTTAGCTAGCTAGCCAGATATTTAAAAGTAGCCTTTCAAGATCACCTTTAAGAAACTATATTAGCTTTGCCTAGTAGCCTGTTTAGTAATGCAGCATACAGCATACCTGGCTTTAGACAGGACTAGAGATCAAATCTGTACTCATAAATCTCCCAGTTCATGACTACAGGAAGCTGTCAAAAACTAGATGTTGTTTCATTCTCCAGAGGCTGGTGTACTGCTCTGGATCTCTCTTAAGTGCCCTCTAGCAGCTGATCACCAAAATGTGTAATAGCCTTGGGAAGGACTACACTATCCTTTTGACCCCAGAAGTAATATTTTGATAGGGCTTGACCTTAATAAGACTGCCAGCATAAAAGCCTAACAGTAAGAGTAAAGGAAAACCTTTTCTGAATAACAAATAGCTGAAGAAAACATTTTCTGCACACTCCATAAATTATTACATTTACCTCTGGCAAGTACATTTAGAGAAAATCGTGCCCTGAATCACATTTTGGAATACTCAGATTCAACACCAGTTGCTAACCCAAAAAGACTAGCTTGCAAAGAAATGCTGGGCAAAATTCTATCATTTTCAATTTTATTTTTATTTGGTCAACAAATCCTACTCAGTACAAATGGTTGAACTTCTCTCCCTTTCCAATTTACTCTTTTACATTTATTCTACAGTTTAACTAATTTCATTCCAATGCATGGCAAAGGATAAGGATTGCAGATGTCTTGGGGTGCCAGCATATTGGGAGTGGTTTTTTGAACTATAATGAAAAAGAACAACCCTTACCACTTTTACTGACAGTAGATTCTGAATCAGTATTTGTAACCTTATTATTTGACCACTACAAGTAAAATCTGACAAATCACTTTCTTCTTCCATTCCCTTTACAGCCATGTGTCACAGATAATGTATTCTTTTCTTTGAGCCTTACCACTAATATGGTTCCCTGCTGTACCTTGTGGGAAAGTGTTGTCATCTGGGCCACTGGGTCCATGATGAGCTTAATTTCTGTAGGATGCCAGAGAAGTTAAATGGTTTACATAGTGTGAAGAAACAATTAAGCTGCCTAGAAGCTACATGATGCATAGCAAAATAATAGGTAAGTGGAGGGCAGAAGCTTCAGTGAGCTAGATTTGCTGTCCAGACAAGCAATTTGGAGTGGGTGAAGTGATAATGAAGGGCACATTGGTGTAAAATTTCACTGTAGCAAAACCTTTTCAGCAATGACACTGCCATGCTGCTTTTTCAGTGCTAATTTTTTTTCTTTCATCATCACTGTATGCTAAAAACACTTGCATGTATATAAGTAAATATTACTTCATGCAGATTTACCTCATTTTGTTCTGTAGGAGTTTGTAAACTGAATGTAGATTTCACTCTAGGTGAAAAAGTTTAGGGAAATTTCTTGGACTTTACAACCTGTGGGGAACACAGCTTGAGAGGTTGAGTGTCCTTGAAAACAATTGAGCCACTTTCTGCAAATTCTGTCCCTGATTTAAAAGAGTGGTGTTTTCTTTTCACACTAAAAGTCATGATGCAAAAGCCACAAAAATGAGCTCCATCTATTTTCACAGCTGCTGAGAGTGGTTTTATGAGTAAGTTCCATCAAAACATATAACTGGTAGGAGTGGAAATTAGATTTTGAGGAAGTGTTAGTTGTTAAATGTTCCACAATTATTTTAAGAGTTTGAATGTATTTTTTTCTTTACTGAAACAATAACACAGTGTGTAAATTGTTTATGGATTACATTAAAGCTCATAAATTAATTCTGCTAATTTTTTCATGACAAGCATTCAGGCCATGGTATGCTTATTTACATGTGACCCTTTAGATAGGAATTGTGTTTGTTCTGCTTATTGATCATGAAAATCATAAGCAAAAGAATAGTGAAATGTCTGCATAATCCTTTCTGTGGCTGAAATGTAAATCTAGCTCTTCAGAGTTTTTATTGATTCCAACTCCATAATATCTGAGTGTTTCCCAGGCTAATTAGATTAGCATAGCAAGGGTCCTAACGGAATCTTTAGCTCTGCTCCCTCAGTCATCGTGTGAAACTAATTGGGGAAGGTTTGTTTGTTTATATTTGTAGGGGAAATGGTAGCTGCTACTGTGAATGTCATTCTAATTATGGTGGAAAAGATTTGTCAGAGAGGATGTATGGAGATGTGGGCAGACTTAGAATTATTCTAGTCTTCCCTGAAAACTCATTCTACATCATGATCTTTCTGCACCTACTATTCAGCAATCATAAATATATCTCTCTCGTACTGTGATCTGAGGTATCAATAATGAAGATAGGATGTTTCCTAATAAAGACTCTGAAGGAAGAACTAAGTCTTTTGGAAGTTAATTTCTAGTAGAGAATCAGACTTTGTCTGCTTGTGACAATGTACACCTGTAAGAGCAGGGTCTTGAGACTATAAGGAAATGATGCACACTTTTCCCTTTCCAAAATAAAAAAAAATAACTGTATTCTGGTGCATAGATCATTTTGTACACATCATCAACTGCAAAGAATATTGTAGAGAACAATACAGTCAGCCTGGAAATGAAAGAGGTCATTTCTGAAGTTGTTCATCAAGAAGCTAAAATAATGAAAAAGTTTCACATGTGTTTGTACTCTTACAGTCCTGGTGCTTCACCATGACATGTTCATCTGAGGAGAAATAGTTCTGAAAGTTTCACTATGGACTTACACCTGTGTGGATTTATTGGCCAAGGCACATACACTTGTTAGCAGTCTGGCTACTACCAAATGGAAGATATGAGTCTGAGTTCTTCCTAATTTTTTTCTCAATATGTGTGTTAACTTCATTCTTTTATGCATACTTAACAAAGAGCTTATCAGACATAATGGTCTTTTTACCTCTCTTTCAAACCTGGTTGAAACTGATGAAAGAGCTTACAAGTACTTCTGGAGAAAACTAACTGACAGATGAGGAAAAAGACAAATGAGAATGGACAAGCCACAGGCAAATAGATCACATAACTGCATAAGACTTAATTCCATAGGAAAGCAGACCAAAAAAGAGAACTTATTTCTACTCAAAGCTAATGTTATCTCATCATCTAAGCTTGATAACAAAGCAACTGCTGAAACTTTGCATCTCTTTAATGAAAAGGAGCTGACAATTCCAGTGGAAGCATATGACGCTGCCTTGGAGAGTTCAAGTCAGACTGTGTATGAGACACCTGGTTTTCGTAGAAAAATTTTGCCTGAAACATCCTGGCAATTTGGTATGGATATTGGCTGCTAAAATCACTGATAGAAAGGATATTATCTGTTGCCAAAAAATAGATTTAAAAAATTTGTATACTATAAATACAGTCTCCAAATGCAGATGAAGAGCAAGCTATTTCTTTAAAATCAGTCAGTAATAGTTGCTTATACCTATACAGCACATTTGAAAGTATCTGTGAAGATAGGTATTATTATTGGATTTTACAGTTTAAAGAACTAAGACACAGAGAAATTAAATGACTTAACTAGTGGTCATCTGAAAAGGCACTGTGAAAGAGTCTGCATGTCCTCTTGGAAGGATGGCCTGTTCACCAGCACAAGGTGACTGAATTCTGTAATATCATCTGATCATTTAGATAACTATAGGAAAATAAAGTCTGTCCATTACCCTAGTAATCCTGTCTGGATGGAGCAAACGAGAATGAACAAGCTTAGCACTGTCCCAGTGCACAAGACCAGAAGAACATCTGTGGGTGTTTGGCCCACATCATAACAATAGGGAAAAACAATCCAAAATCATAGGTTCCTGATACACACCTGACCTCCATGGACCCCCATGGACACCTCTCTGTCAGATCTGTGAATAACCTGGTAAGCCAAATAGTACACATCAATGCAGGAAATAAGTAACGAAGCCTATCCCTTGGGACCGGTGATGTGTGTGTGCATGTGCTTGTGTATGTGCATGCATGTGTGTCTAGATGTTAATTGTAAAACCTCATATATGAAGCTGAAAACAACAGACATACTTGCCATGTAAGCCAACCCTTGCACTGATGTGTAATTCTGCCATGTTTCCATTGCCCTTACCCACTGCTGTTGTGAATGATATTAATTTTATCTATGTGTTCCCAGTTATGTATTATGATCTTATGAGGAATTACTTTTTCAGGTTGCATCTATAGAGTGAGGGAAGCTTGCAGGAAGCTATAGCTATAGGGTTGCCTCTGGAGACTAATCCTATGTGCGGCATGTGTGAAGCTGGGATCCTGTGGCTCATACAAGCACTGAGAGGAGTGAACAGCAAGCAGGCATCCCAAGGGCCAAAGAAGACTGAGGAGCACATCTTATAACTAGAAAGTCACCAACTCAACCACGTATGAGCCCAGGAAGTATTAACTTCAGGATTATAATTGACAGTGACACAGTTGTTTGTAGATATATATATATGCTTCCATGTATGTCTGTGTCAGTTTTTGCTGGTTCAGGGACCCATTTATAGCAAACATTAAACTTTAATATGGCTTCTGTTATCTGAAATGTTTGGCATAAATATCTTCATTGTTGCCACATCTCGATACCACTTCAGATTTATAAGAGACATAGGCAAAAGAAAGCCCTCCAAGAGGGATTTCTACTTGTCATTAGTACTAGAAGAAGGGTTTGTAGGTTTGGTGGTTTTGTTTGTTTGCTTGTTGTATAGAAATGGGACAAATTACAAACATTACTGCTCCTTATAAATCTTCTTTCACATCAAAATATATGAGGTTTTTTCTACTCTTAAATCAGACCATATATGCCAGTTAACCGTCAGAAGTTATTTTGAAATAATCTGGGTTTTTTAATGAACTGAGAGTATTGAGCCACATTCTCAGTTATCTGTTTTCTAAATATTTCTTTATACAATTTTAATATGATAAACTATGATTAGTAAAATCTTCAGGTAATGACCAGGCTTGAAGATTTCTCACCAGACTTGTAATGTGGAAGACTTCACTACAGATGGAATTCTCCAAGGTTTAGAAACAAAAATGTTTATCACAAAAATTGCAGAAAACAGCTCATTAGAGAAAAAAGAAAAAAAAAAAAAAAAAAAAGAAAAGAAAGGACTCAGCAGTCTAGAAGATGGTTCCTTTATCTTTCCTGAAATGTTGAGACCAATCAGGCAAATGATTATATGATAATGTATATCAACAAGCAAGGGGACGTCAGAAGAAATGTGATGATCAAAGAATGTAAATGTTTGTTCTCACAGCTAAAGAGAATTCTGCAAGGTGTCTCACACTTGCAAAGAGGCAAAATGCCATCAAAGATGTACAGAATACAATTACATATGTAGTCATGGTGGCATATTATGAAGATATACTACCTATAAAGTAAGGTGAGACTTAGAGTCTTGCAGAGTACCTAAATCATTACCCCTGGAAGGTGTTTAGTTTCACAGAGCAAGGTGAATTGCATTCATGATGATAAAAAAACTTGCAGTAAGTGGAGAGGAAAGGATGTAATTATGCATTCATCCACTGTATAATTTCAGTGTGTGTCAGCATCTTGAATGTTATATGCAGTTCTGGTCCCTTCATCTCAAAAAGAATATAGTAGAATGGGAAAAAGCTCAGAGACAGCAACAAGAAAGATAAAAGATATGGAACAACTTCTGAACAAGCAAAAATTGAATAGACTAAGTCTTCTCAGCTAGAAAAGAAATGACTGAGGGGTTGTATGATGGACCTGTATAAATATTGTGACTGGCATAGAGTCAGTGAAGAGGGAATCATTTTTCTTTCTGTCTTACAAAAAGAACTGGAGGCCATAATGAAACTAGCAAGTGCTATTTTTGAAACAAAGAAAGAGCAAAAAAAAAAATATTCACACAATGTGTAGGTAGAAGTTTCACAACTAGCCACAAGATACTGTAGATGCTAAAAATTTGTGTAGGTTCAGAAAAAGACTGGGGAAGCTCATGGAAGAAAACTTGATTCTCTGGATCAGGAAAGCCAAGAGCTACAGGCTACTGAATAATAATAATCAGAAAAAATTTTTTTTTTATATGCTTGTCCTTCACTTTTGCTCTTCTATGGGCAACTGGTGCTGGTGACAGGTTGGAGACAGATCTCTGCACTTTGCTCACTGGATCCATGCAGCCACTCCTACACCCTTAATTAGTTCACACTCTTGGCATTAGGTGCTGAGATCTCTGACTTATCCTGCAGCTAACAAATGCATCAGACTAGGTGAAGATATAGTCATAAATGGCTTACCTTAGAACTAGTCTTCCCACTCAAGGTAAGCCTGATAATGTTGGAAAATGCAGTTGTGTTTACTCATTTCTGGCATGACAGTAAAGTAATAATGTATCTTCCTTAAAGTTTAATGAAATGCTAACAGCAGTAAGATCATTTTAAAGGTATATGGAGTCAAATTTTGCTTCACCCCCCAGTCAGCATGATGCAGCAGAATGTGGCAGGGCAGAAAAAAGCTTAGGTTTTTTTCTCTTACTACTTCACACACCACTAAATATGTATTTATCAAATGTTTTGTTTCCTAACCTCATGTTTTCTCTGTCAAGGCTAAAGCATGCAGATGAAAAATATGTCATGAAAATTACAAACAGGTGTATAGGCTATGGGGAAATGATGTATGTAATGAATTAAATCTGCGGATTAGATAGAGAATACTAACGAGTTTAAACAATATCGGATCAGGGTACTCAGATTCACCAGAATCACTGAGCCAGAGTAGGCAAAGTTTGTGCTCTCTCATTCTTTCTCTCTCTCTCTTTCTTCTTCCTCTGAAGCCTGAACAGATTAATTGCTAGTTCAGTGCAAGGTTAATAATCACTACCAACTGCCAGATTCGCTTAAGAGTTTACAGAAGAGATATTAACAACACACTGATATTGCAAAGCCTGGGACTTCTGAGAAGTCATCTCTGCCAGGAAAAGAAGGAACTGAGACTCAGAGAGTACTTCATGCAGACAGACCCTAGTACATCAGTTCAGCTAGTTTGCAAAAAAAATATTAAAAATTATGCTCCTTTCCTGTCCTAACATAACTGAGCACAGGAGATGGGTTTAGAGAGAAAAGAGACTGGAAGATTGACATACAGATTTCATTCTTTATTCTGAAATATTTTAATGAAAGTCTTAATATCCTGAAATATTTTAGTGAAGATATTAATATTAAGAGTGGTTAATTTTTTGGAGAAGCACAAATTAGGAAAATCTTAGGAATCAAGTCACAGAAAAAAGATCTGTGTGTGTATATGTGTTAGAGTGGGGGTCAGAAGGATAAGGGATATTATGGACTGCCAGAGAGGAAACATCCTAAAGAATAGTACATCACTAAATCAGACCTAATATGCACTTTTTTAATAGCTAAAACACTATTTCTTTTTCTTGTTTAGAAAGTAATGTAACAAATACTTTAAAATAATTAATTAAGAATCTGAGAGTTCCAAGGATAACATCCTGCAGTGATTAAGACAGACCTGCTCTTCTTCCAGACACATTTCAGGGAATCTGAAATGTCTCACTGAAGGGAAAAACAAACAAATAAACCTTATTGTCTTCTTACTGATGCACTCCCGCTTACTGTAACAACTGCTGAGGTGATGAAGGTTGATGCACCTTTGAATACTAGCACCTTGTGTGGCTGACTGGAATTTATTTAAGAACCAAGAAGACAACAGTATTTACCCTACCTTATTGTCTCACACACCTGCTCCCTCAACTTTCAATGTGGAGGTGGCTGCTGCACAGGGTCGGTTGGGCAGAAAGTCGTGTTGGTTCCTGCTCTGCCATTGCTCACCATTGTCCACCTCAGGCATTAGTGGTCATGGTCCCTGGCCTGCCCCAACTTTGGTCTCTGTTCATCTTCCCCATCTCCAAGAGTTTTCCACACGTCAGGAGCCTACCTCTAGTCAGGAGCTTCACCTTGATCTTTCTGAAACCAATTCTGCTTTGGGGGAACCCTTCTCTTAGGGCACGAGCTCTTCTTTCCAGGACCCTGAAAGCCCCACTCTTCCCAGTCTGATAATCTATGTGCAGAAATATAACATATGATGAGTCTTCAGATTAGTGGTTCTGTCTTGTGCCTCTTTATTACCTGGAGGATTCAGGATGTGCCACTTCTTTTTAATCTGGTCATAAAAATTTACCACCACCCTGTCTTGGTCTCAGCCAGGAAGTAGCAGGCTTTTGTCAGGGAAATCAAAAGTTCAGTTTCAGATGTTCACCTCCAGCACACATGCATTCAAATATTAGCCATCTGTTAGCATTCTTTTTTTTTTTTTTCTTTTTTTTTTTCTCGCCTGTGACACCTTGATGGGAAAATCTTTAAGACTTTGGCACTAGTTATATGAGAGAGACCAGAAAATATACATTGTGTCCTACAGTACCTCTCCATTTTTTTTACGCCACTACTGAAGACAGACCTTGTGCAGAAAAGGTTCACAAAACCTTTTATACTTTTTTATATTCAGATTATATCCAGATAAGTTAAATCCCACTGAAACTCATTCACTTAGAGTTTCTTTAAGGTGAGAAAACTTTGCCAGTCTAAAACCAACCAGGGTTAGGCAGACATAAAATGAATAAAACCCTTACTCTCACTCCAGCATCAAAGGGAACTGTGTTGCAAAAATGTCATCTCTTTTGAATGACCTTAAAGGCACTCCTCAGCAATGTCTCAAGAGGTTTTTACACATTCTCATTTCCCCCATGCTTAGGACTATATATAAAGGCAGCATTTAAGTCTGAATCAGGCTTCAACTTGAAATCTAGTAAAATGTATCTTCTTGAAACATCACTGACTGTCTCCCTTCCAGAGTGACAAATATAGGTCTTTGTTCTTCTGCTTCATCACTGAGGCTTTCACTGAATGAAAGCCATCTCTGAGTGACCAATGAGTCACTGTCTCAGTCAGCATCACTGAGACTGTGCTTCAGTTCTTCATAACATTAGATGCAATGATGTGGAAAAAACCTGCAAAGAATAAATTAAACAAAAAAAAAAAAAAAGGCAAAGTTTTTCTTAAATTACTTTTAAAGCACAATCCTGCACAGAGAACTAGATCTTAAAATTTGGTCTTTCAATGTTACATTCTTCAGTGCCTTATTTTTCAGCAAGGGAATTCTTTTTGCCCTAACAAATTAATATACACTAGAGGTGGAGAACAAGTCATGTCATGGCCAGCTTTATAACTGTCTGATGAACTTTGATTCCAAAGAAATTATTGATTTTTGGTTGCTATTAGTGGTATATGACTCTGAGAAAACAAAACAAAAAACCAGAATTTTACAAAATGATCTTGTTTGACCTTCTCCCCGGATAAGTATGTGATATGCATATACATATACATAGGTACATACGTATTTTATATATATGTTATTAATGGACTTATTTTTATCATAAACCTTCATAGGCCACTAACCACAAGCAGTTAAAGCACTTCTTAATATTCAGCTTGTCAAACAGATTTTTCTTCTGAGTTTCTAGCAGAATTTGCTTCCCTAGATACAGTAGGTCTGAAACCTATACCTAAAGAGAGTTCAGGTTTCATCACTGTAAAGCCATCAGAGTTGCTCCAATCCTTACCATACCTTATTTTCCTGTGAGAAATACAGTCAACCTTGACTCCCCTAATACAAAACAGAAGAAGAGAGCAGATCTATCTTTGACATGTCACATGGGAAAAGACTGCTTTTCTGAAAGAACCTGCCTTTCTGACTCTGCTGTGTGGCATATTGTTGTATTTCTATCCCTCTTCGAGTATAACAGGAGACACTCTGGAATTGTTCCAACAGATACTTTTTTAAAGTTGAAAGTCCCCTGTATCTACATAAATGAGAAATACCCAACTGTGGGGTTTGACAAATAATACAAGCTTTCTTTTTTAATATCCACAAGGAGATAAACAGAAAAGGAAGGCTATTCAGAGTTAAAGGGAAGTTCAACACAAAAGAGTGGATTAATCTCATGGAAAGTTACATATCCTACTGAGGAATCCAAATTCGGATTGAAATTGTCCTGATATCACTACATGGTCCATGGATGCAAGTAAACACCTTCAGCCCGCCTAAGATTTAAATCACGTTCTGGACAAGCTCATCTTTTCATTGGTCACACAGCATGCTTATTGTGGCTATGTCTCTGACTGAAACATCTCAGGTAGGTACATATAATTAAATAATAATAACAAAAAATCAAGTCCAAATTCTGTTTCAGTAGGCATTTTACACACCTAGAGAACTCCAAAGTGTTTGAGACATTGTATCACTGGGGGTTATTTTAGGAAATCCTTCCTGAAAATTTTTCATGTGCCAAGAGACCTTCTCTTATATTATTTTGCATTTCTTTAAAAATAATATTAAACTAAGAGCCTAATCTGTAGTTTCATGCTTGCATGTGTATTTTAACTTCCTAGGGCTGCATCTGTGAGCTATAGATCACCTATGCAAAGGAAGCGTTTACAATGTGACCTGAAAGAAATTAATTTGGGATTCCAGAATAATTATCAGTGGAACACCACTGTCCTGTTCAATATACTTACTGGTAAAATAAATATACAGTATTAGTATTTTCTCAGAAAACTGCAAAGTTGAAAAACATTTAAAAATATGTTCATTATATATTAAATACAGACAGAAAGAAGAAATACTGGTTTTGCCCTGTATTTGTGTGTCTTAAACAGTACCTTGTTTTGTCATAACTCAACCCTTGTGTCCTGGTTTCAGATAGAGCTAACTTTCCTTGGGCTGAGAGGGAGCACAGCTAAAGGGCTGGGCCAGGTTGATCATTGGAATATTCCATATCATATGATGTCATGTTCAGTATATAAAGCAGTTGTGTGCTCTCTCATTTCCATCTTCTGGTCAGCGCAGCAGGATTTTTGGTGCGGTCAGGATCACTGCTGGAGACGGGCTGCATACCAGTCCCTGGTTGGTGAGCAACTGCATTGTATATTACCTATTTGGACTTACTATTTTTACTGTTGTTTTGATGTTATTACTTTTTTTTTTTTTTATTCAACCTACAAATTTCTTTTTTTTGTCCCTCCCCTATTTCACTGGGGGCGGGGGGGGGGAAGTAAATGACTGGCCACGTGGTGATTAGCTACCAGCCAGGTTCAAATCACACCTTGTTATTATGTAACTTTTCTTTATTCTTCCTGCAAATTGTTACTGGCCGAAAGAAAAGTTCCAAAACAGAGTTTTAAATTCTCCATTTTCCCCTTGTCTCCCAATACATTTGTAAAAATCATAAGGGAATTAAACACTACTTTCTTGCATTTCTTTCCCATTTCATATCTTTTTCACCCAATGCTCATGTTTAATATCTTAAATTTGCCCCAGGGTGAGTAAATGATCTATGATGCATTGACTTGCAAAGGCTTATTGTAACCAGGGCATCTGGAGTTGTATGAAGTAAAGGTTATAACGTTCTAAAATCATAGAGTGAAAATCACAACAAAAATGTGACATCATGTGCGGTTTTTGGAATATTTTCTCTGTAATTTGTAGACTATATTTTATTTTTTTTATGGACAGATTCCCAGTGAAGTTGCAAAGTCATACTTGAATACAGATCTGTCTTCATACCTAAATGATACACCAGGCATAAAACTACAGAGATGCTTTGTCCTGGAACCAGTACCTTCCTGGTTATTATGTCACTTTATCTTCTTATTCCAGAGTTCATAATCTGTTGACGAGTGACACTTTGAACAGAATTGTTAGAAAAATTCATGAGAGCCTGCATGAGCCTAGAGAGTTTTAACATAAAGCTAGATATTGTTTAGACCCTGATCCTGCAAACATTTGTCCACAAGATGAACTAAGAAGTGTACACAAGATTCGGTTGGATGGCTGTGGATTTTAATGTAATCTCTTCATTTTTCCCAGCCATTTGCAACTTTCAGTCCCCAACACTGAGAGATGGAATGGAATAGCTAGGTACATCATCAACCCAGGAAAAGATACACCTCATTGTACAATAGATAGATAGATAGATAGATAGATAGATAGATAGATAGATAATAAACATCATCAGAGATTTATCCTAATGAAACCTCAGCACCATAGACTATCATAGAAGAATAATGAAAAAGATATTTCAAATTAGGCAGTGGTCTGGGTTTAATAAACGTCTCTTTGGTCTAATCGCTGCCATTGATCACTCATCTGACTGAGTAATCATATGTAGTGAAGAGAACTTTATTAGTCTCTGATCCAGCAAGGAGAAAGAACCAACTAACCAACCAACCTCAACTGTTCAAGAAAGATACTTACTTCCCAATGATTTTAGTGAAAATTTATTGAGTCATATGCTCAACATGAAACTGAACTGCTGCTTTTGATTTGAAGTAAATATAATTATCAAATTCCAAAATATTGTAACTGGTAGATGCTACAATATGACAAAGCTAAGACTTTAAAATCCAGGCGTTTCTACAGTGGACCTCTTTGTTGATACCTTGTTTCTACAGCTATGCCAGTTTGACTAAAGCTGAAGGAGTCTGGTAGAACAGGGACTTCTGAATGTAGTTCTCAAACCTTCAAAAGTTTGCTTTACCTCCTAATTCACTGTGAGATTACTGTTAAAAATAAGACATTAGTTTTCTCATATTGCTTGGCTTTCTGTAGAAGGGATAGATGCCCCCTCATACTCAGTCCATATATTTTGAATATGGCCTGTAAAGATAGACTGTAATGTAATATTTCATGTTAGCATCAGTTTGGATTCTGTCTAAAATGAATATAAAAACATCTTACATTTCCTTTCTTGTTTGGAGTGTTAAATGCTTATATTTTTCACTGACTTAGTCACTCCTGGTTAACATACCCTACCTCATCATTGAGGCAGCATTTGTCAAGGAGGAATGCTGGTCTGACACTTCTGAGGGTAATTTCCAACCAAATTACCTCTCTTTCCGTAGAATTACCAACATGCTCCCTTGGAGAGAAATGGGACTGGCAGACTGTAGGTGGTGAGCAGCAGATAGGCAGACCTGCTGCTACTGCACATCTACAGAGTTAAGAACACTCCACATATAGTTATGATTGATGCTGGTACAACCTTGGTAAATATGCTCCATAGATAGACAGCTTCAACAAATGTGCTTTAGAAACACAAACCCTGCTAGGCAGCACGGGGTCTCTTAAACAAGGAAAAAAAAAAAAAAATCAATATTTCAAGTAACTTTCTACTGTAAATTGCAGGTTCTCATTAACCTTTTCAGTTCCACCACGACAGAAGAAGAACTAATTTGACAACGAAATGTCACTTCAGTCTAAAATGAATCTGTTGGTGAAACCTAATTTAAGAACTCTAGTGTCTCACCTTATCAAAACCTCTTTGTTTAAATGCATGGAATCATAGAATCATAGAATGGTTTGGGTTGGAAGGGACCTAAAAGATCATCTAGTTCTAACTCCCCTGTGATGGGCAGGGACACCTTCCACTAGACCTGGTTGCTCAAAGCCCTATCCAACCTGGCTTTGAACACTTCCAGGGAGGGGGCATCCACAACCTCTCTGGGCAACCTGTTCCAGTGTCTCACCACCCTCACAGTAAAGAATCTCTTCCTAATATCTAACCTAAATCTACCCTTTTTCAGTTTAAAACTGTTACCCCTCATCCTCTCACTACATTCCCTGATAAATAGTCCCTTCCCCTCTTTCTTGTAGGCCTCCTTTAAGTACTGGAAGGCCACTATAAGGTCTCCCCAGAGAACCTTCTCTTCTCCAGGCTGAACAACCCCAATTGTCTCAGCCTGTCCTCGTAGGGGAGGTACTCCAGCCCCCTGATCATCTTCATGGCCCTCCTCTAGACTTGCTCGAGCAGGTCCATGTCCTTCTTGTGTTGGGAGCCACACAGCTGAATGCAGTACTCCAGGTGGGGTCTCATGTGAGCAAATGAGATGGGGAGAATCACCTGCCTTGACCTGTTGGTCATGCTTCTTTTGATGCAGGCCAGGATATGTTTGGCTTTCTGGGCTGTAAGCATATGTTGCTGGGTCATGATGAGCTTCTTGTCAACCAAACTCCCCAAGTCCTTCTCCACAGGGCTGCTCTCAATCTACTCATTGCCCAGCCTGTATTGGTGTATTTGTGTGTATTTGTATTGCCTTGACCCATGTGCAGGACCTTGCACTTGGCTTTGTTGAACTTCATGAGGTTTGCACAGGCCCACCTCTCAAGCCTGTCAAGGTCCCTCTGAATGGCATCCCTTCCCTCCAGCCTGTCGACCACACCACACAGATTGCTGTCTTTGCCAAACATTCTGAGGGTGCACTGTCATCGTTTGACCCCAGCCAGCAATTAAACAACACACAGCCAATCGCTCACTCCCCCTTGGTGGGATGGGGGAATGAATCAGAAGAGTAAAAATGAGAAAACTTTTGGGTTGAGATAAAGACAGTTTAATTGGTAAAGCAAAAAGCTGAACACACAAAAAAAGCAAAACAAGGAATTCACTCATTCTTTCACATCGGCGGGCAGGTGTTCAGACATTTCCAGGAAAGCAGGGCTCCATCATGCGTAACAGTTACTTGGGAAGCCAAACACCATCACTCCAAATGTCCCTCTCTTCTTCTTCCCTCAGCTTTTATTGCTGAGCATGATGTCATATGGCATGGGATATCCATCTGCTCAGTTGCAGTCAGCTGTCCCAACTTCTTGTGCACTCCCCAGCCTCCTCTCTGGCAGGGTGGTATAAGAAGCAGAAAAGGCCTTGATGCTGTGTAAACACTGCTCAGCAATAACGAAAACATCCCTGTGTTATTAACATTTATTTTCAGCACAAATCCAAAACACAACCGCATACTAGCTACTGTGAAGAAAATTAACTGTATCCCAGTCAAAACCAACACAGTATCTCAGCCCTCTCCATATTCCAGGTAACCAGGTCTCCTGTTTCCTTCCAGAGAGGGCTCACATTTTCCCTAGTCATCTTTTTATCACCAATGTATCTATAGAAGCTTTTCTTGTTCCCTTTGATGCCCCTGCCAGATTTCATTCTATCAGGGCTTTAGCTTTCTTAACCTGATCCCTGGTGGCTCAGACAATATCTCTGTATTCCTCCCAGGCTACCTGTCCTTGCTTACACCCTCTGTAGGCTTCCTTTTTGTGTCTGAGTTTGTCCAGGAGCTCCTTGTTCATTCATGCTGGCCTCCTGGAGTTCTTAATTGATTTCTTTGTCAGGATGCATCATTCCTGAGCTTGGAGGAGGTGATCTTTGAATATTATCCAGCTTTCTTGGGCCCCTCTTCCCTCCAGGGCTTTATCTCATGGTACTCTATCAAGCAGATCCCTGAAGAGGCCAAAAGCTGCCCTCCTGAAGTCCAGGGTAGTGAGCTTGCTGTGTACCCTCCTCACCACCCTAAGGAGTTGCAAGAAGGGCATCTATGTGAACAACCAAAGTCAGTGGAAGAAAGGAGGAGGAAGGGGTGAGGTGCGCCTATACAGAAACTCTCTTGCAGCTCTTGGTGAGATGGCAGGGCTGCCCCCCGATGCCCATGGAGGTCCACAGTGGAGCAGTTATCCACCTGCAACCTGTGGAGGACCCCATGCTGGAGCAGGTGGTTGTGCCCAAAGAAGGCCGGGGTTCTGTGGGAAGAAGATCCTGCTGTTTTAGTTCAGCACTGGAGGATTGCAACACATGGGACAGACAGCTCAGGAACAGCTGCAGCCTGGGGGAAGGACTTGTGTCAGAGAAAGTTCATGGAGGACTGTCCCCCATGAGAAGGACACCACACTGGAGCAGGGGAAGAATGCAAGGAGTTCCTCCACCCTGAGGAGGAAGAAGTGGTGGGACTGACAGTGCCCTGTCATTCCCTCCTCCCGGCACCGCTGAGGGGGAGGAGGTAGAGAAATCAGAAAAAAAGATGAGCCCAGAAAGAAAGAAGGGGTGGGGGAAGGTGTTTTTAAGATGTCCTACTCTGTCTGTTAAGTATTGTTGTTAGTGTCTGGATTAAAATTGTGTTGTTTATCTTCCCCTAATAAGTCTGTGTTTTGCCTGTGACCATAATGGGTGAGTTATCCCTCCCTGTACTTATCTTTATTCCAGATACTTTTGTTTTATTTTCTCCTTCTCATTCCTTCGGGGGAAGGGGGGAGTTAGCAGCTTCACAGTGCTCAGTTGCCATCTGAGCTCAAACCATGACAACAGCCAAAGCTGCCATTGAGCTTCATATTTCCCACCAGCCCCTCCTTGTTGGTGAGAGCAAGGTCCAGCATAGCACCTCTCTTCATTGGCTCCTCTATCACTTGAAGAAGGAACCCAGGAACCTCCTGGATTGCTTATACCCTGCTGTGTTGTCCCTCCAAGAGATATAGAGGTGGCTGAAGTTCCCCATGAGCACCAGAGCTTGTGAATGCTAGGCTGCTCCTATCTGTCTATAAAGGGCCTCATCCACTCGGTCTTCCTGGTTGGGTGGTCTGTAGCAGACTCCCACTATAACATCACCTGTCCCTGCCCTCCCTTTAATCCCTGACCCATAAGTTCTCAGTCAGCTCCTCATCCATGTCCCCTCCTCATCTCCCCTGCCTGTCCTTCCTAAAGAGCCTGTATCCTTCCAGTCATAGGAGCCATCCCACCACATCTCCATGATGCCAGTAAGATCACAGCCCTGCAGGAGTATGCACATCTCTATCTCCTCCTGTTTATTCCCCATGCTACATGTGTCTGCGTAGAGGCATTAAAGCGGGCCCCCATGAAGCTGACTTACTGGCTGGAATTCCTTTGTGCTGCTCTTCAGGTGCTCTCCTGCTGACCTGTGACCCCTCTGCAGGCTCTGGGCATCTATTGCTGACACTGGCATCAAAATGGTAAGCGTGGGATGGATTGAGGTTCCTCTCCCCTGAAAACTTTAGTTTAAAGACCTCTTCACCAGCTTGGCAAGCCTATGACTAAAGTGTTCTTCCCCTTCTCTGACAGATGGACCCCATCACCCCCAGTAGACCAGGTTTCTCAAAGCAAGTCCCATGGTTTAAGTAATCAAACCCCTGTCTATGGCATGAGTCCCTTAACCAATTGTTGATTCGCCTGTACTGGCATATTCTGACTTTTGTTGCTTCATCAATATAATTCAAAGAACAAGTTTTCAATTGCAATGTGAAGGGGTGGTAGAAGGTGTGATAGAAAGTATATAGTGGGAGCAAGAGGGGAAAGGATGAGCAAGGCTAGCTTTTCAGTCAAATTCTGCACTAGTATGGTTTTATAACTTTAACTTAATTCTTAGGTTAATTATTCATCAAATAATGCAATACATATTTTAGTGTGTTTCAAGCAGAAATCTAGATTTCAAAATCACATTGAACTTGATATTTTGAATAATTATAAGTGCTTTCATCTGTGACACTTGAAAACCTTGATTTATTTAGAAGTTTGTGTTCAGAATTTATGCAGATCTAAGAACATTTAACAATGACCTGATGGTCGGTAAATGAGCACTACTGTCCTAGTGACAAAACCAGTGGATTAAGTTTGATAAAATAAAATTTTAAAAAATTAAGTTCAGTAATTTCTCTGCTGCCATCATCCACTCCTGAATGTGTTCCTATTGAGTTTGTTATTACAGAGTCCGGCAGATGTTGATATACTGATTGCAAATTTCTTTATACCACTTAAAATATGCAATCTTAGGTCAGTTACTAGGATCTCAACTGAGCCAGAGTTCTAAGCATGTGCTTAACCTGAAACTGACTTAGAACAATGAAAATGAGACTGTCTTAAATAGTAAATAGAGATGGCAAGGCACCTAGAATTCAGCACAACAAGCAGAGTACTGTATTAAGGTTTCTTATGTGATCCTGTCTGGGTGGCACAAGATCTTCTGTATAACTTCTCCAGAAGAATCTAATTCTGCCTATAAATGCACCAGCAAGTGCGTAATCAGATTAAGGAAGCAAAACCAAACAATGGCCTTTATTTCATTGGCAATATTTGAAATCTGTGGATGGAGGGCAGTCATTATAGCTGGTAACAAATAATCCAGTGATAACACACAGCTACAGGGTGTTAGGAAAAATGTATTGTACTTTGGTATAAGTCTAGCTTCATTCTACATGATGTTAGTGCATAGTATTTCTTTACTATGAAACACCCATGATAATCAACCTCAGTTCTCTCTTCTGACAGAATATATTATTTTTGCTGCTTTTGTTGGATATTTTGTTTTTCTTTCGTTTTTTTTTGTTTTTTTTTTTTTTTCCTTTTTCTTTCAGAACTTTTTTCCCTGAAATCCTTATTAGCAGTTACTATGTTGGGACCTTTCTAAAAAATCACCATTCAAAGTGCCTAGAATACAAACAGTGTCTCTCATGTAACTGTAGTTTTCTAGCTCACTCTTGAATTTTTCAATTTTACTTTTCCTTAGAGCTACATTAAAAATGAAGCTCTTTCCTAGGAATAAATATTAAAAGTTTGACATTTCTTTTTATTTTGAACTAGGTTGCATAGTTGACATACCAAACAACAATTTTGATTCTATAAATATTTTTCATTCAAAAACATGAAAACCTTTGTCACAGTTTATTACTCTCATGACAATACAGTCAAGCATATTAAAAGAAAGTCCCTATGTAAAACATTCTGCAGCTTGGTGAATAGCAAACTCTCCTGCTATGATGAAATTCCTAATGCCTCAGTACAAGCATGGAGAAGAAGATGATCTTTCACCTCCTGGGTTACCACTGTCATGTTAAGTAACTACATGGAAGTTGACAATATCTCTACAGCCTTTTAAAAGTAAAACCCTGTCTAGTTGCTAGACCCACAATGAGCTTTCAAAATCAGCTTTTAGTTTTTAAGACATTTCTAAGTGCAACCCAACAGTAACTCTAGACAAGAGACAAAATTTCAGATACAGACATGTCTTTGTCTTTTTGTTATGTCTGGTTAAATGATTCTGGTTCCATTTCCAATATTAAATAAATAAATAGAGGGTCCTAAGTTCATATGGGAAAGGTCTTCAGGTTTTTAAGAATCACAGTGAATGAGAAGTTCAGCAATGTAGAACTGACAAGTTGGAAGATCAGCTCCAGACATGAATCCATTATATCAAGTTAGTTGACTAAGTCCTGTTAGTAAGATTATACAGATGTGTTTGAAAATGAAACAGCAACTCATCTTTAGAAAAGTTTTCAAACCTGTGTTTACTTAGGACAGCACCAAAGTAACCAGCTGTGAACATACATATGTCTGAATGCCAGGTCACATGAGTCATAATGCCCTGTATGTGCTAACAGCAGTTCCTGATTCAGGTGTCAGAATAAAACTGATAACAGCTATATGGGAACTCTAACTATTTAACTCTAACTCTAACTATCCCTATGGAAACTCCCTCTGGTAGATATGAGGGAAAGTGTGCAGGTTGCTTAGGGGGATAAAGTCAATTGAAATACAAGAAGTATAAAAGAAAATGAAATATTAAGCACTTACTTTCAAATAAGGTTAAGTCATGCAAGGGAAGACAGTGGTAGGAAGTCTACAGAGTAGGTAGGGATTTCCTGACCTGCTTTCAGTAACATGATATTCACTACCTTAAAAAGGAAAAACTGACCAAACCCCAAAATCTCTAAGACTATAAATATGCATGAAGCGATAAAGAGGAACATTGATTACTTTTCTCAGACAATTCAGCCTTGTATATTTATATACTAAATGTAAGAAGAGTAAATAAGTTTCTGTATCTTTGTGCATTCCTTTATAATTATTGTATATTAACATATTTTACATCCACTTCCTCTGTATTAATTATGCTTAAACGTAGAGAAGAATATGGATAATATAAAGAAAATAAAGTTTCTATCAGCCAAAAATCATATTCTATGCATTAAGAAACTACTTGTCTTTACTGTCAGGCTACTACCAAATTGTTGGTAGCATAGTAGAAAAAAAAGTGTTTTGCAAGGCAAAATGTTGTCATTGCATAAGCTGACTATACAACGTAAGCTATTTAGCAATGTTACATAAGCTAATTAGATAGGGCAAACTAATTTATTGACTTAAGAACCTACTTTCTAGTCAGTTTTACTGAATCTGGGCTTTTTGTAGAATGTAAGAACGTCTTTATAGAATGTATTTATTTGAGAGTAGAAATTAGAAGCAGTATTCTAGTTGTGTCACCTGGGGCCTTAGGAGATACCATGATCTGTGGCCTGTATTGCATCACTTGCTCATTTCTAATGAGAAGGTGGCTCTCTGCCAGAGATGACTTTGCAAAAAAATTGACTGCTGGTGCTGACCTTCTGCAAACTTCCAGTAAGTGCTTCCCAATCTGTAGGGTCTGTAAACCCATCTATAAAAAGTTGGTATTTTAGCTGTCTGACACTTGTCTTGCAGCAACCCACTCCCATGTTAGCAATGCACATTTTGTTCACTGGTTTCACCCATTTGCTCTTTATCCTTTTAAATTAAGTATGTTTCCTAATGAAAAAAACATAAGGACTTATTAAACATCTATTAAATGGCAAAATAGTAAATAGGATAGGATAGGATAGGATAGGATAGGATAGGATAGGATAGGATAGGATAGGATAGGATAGGATAGGATAGGATAGGATACACAGGCAAACCATACAATGCATGTTGAACATATACATTGAACATTTAACATAAAAGCATTAATTTTAAAAGCTGCAGGAAATCTTATGCCATAAATATTATAGACATATTAGTATATGGAGCCAGAAATCCAAATTTCACAGAAAAAGGCTTTTCTCAGATAACTTCTTCAAGTTGTCATGATCATCTTCTGTTTCTTCTCCTAGATATAATAGATTTGGCTTCCATCATTCATTCAAGGCAAATGCATTATTAGAAAATTGTCTCAGGTTAATGTTTCTCTTACTTAAACCCTTTTTCTCTGTTTTGTTCCCCACTCTCCCTTCACAGCTCCATGAGCACGTCTAGTATGTGATAGTACCAGCCAATCATTCAAAATGCCAAATGTGAATAATATTTTATGATTTATAATATTTCATTTCAGATAATAAAATATTAATTTTTACATGTGCTATTAAATCTTTAACACTGCTGCATTCACAAGCCTTATATATTATACATATTCTACTAAAACCAACAAACCTGGAACTATTCTCTGGTCCTAAAACCACATGGCATAGACTGGCATCATCCACAATATACACTTGGTACTCAGTTTCCACTGAACTGTAATCTTTGAAGATATCTGCATCTCGAGAAATAAGGATAATATTTGGAATATGTCTTAGTTATTTATAGTGTTGTATCACTTAAAGATCCCCAGATAGAGCTGTCTGCTCAAACAGGTGTCAGAACTGACTGGCTGTACAAGGAAAAGCATTAGTTTAAATGAATGTAACAGATAAAGGTGTCTTGGTTTTGGCTGGGATAGAGTTAATTTTCTTGAGCTAGGAGAGAGTTTAGCTGGAGCACCCGACCCAGATTTCAGCCGGAATAAAGTTACATTTCTTTGAGCTGGGAGGGGGTACAAGTGGAGTGCTGGGCCTGGATTAGCCATTGGAGTATTCCTTATCATGTGAAGTCATACTCTGTATATAAAGGAGGCGGGTTGTCTGTTGGGATCACTTCTGGGAGCAGGCTGGGTATTGGTCGGCAGGTGGTGAGCCAAGAGCATTGTGCATTTCCTGTTTGGAATTTCCTTTATTGTTTTGTTACATTGCAATCACTAAACAGTTTTTTTATTTATTTTTATTTTCAACCTATGAGGTTGGGGTTTTTTTGGTTCCTCCCCTATTTCCCCAGGCAGGGAAAAAGGCTGAGTGACTGACTGCATGGTGTTTGGCTGCTGGATGAGTTCAAACCACACAAAAGGCTATATACCATCTTAAAGAAATGAAACCTTAACAAACAATATTTTCATACTAACTTAGTAGAAAAGAGGAAATATTAATGTGAAAAAATTTTATAAATAGTTCCAAAAGTTATGAGACATTTTTTTCTTTAAAAACACACTGATTTATATAGTAGACTACAGTTCATGTTTTTGAGTTTTAGAAATCTGCTACCAAAATACAGCCAAATAGAAGACAAAATTCCTATGCTACCTCTTTTTTTCCAAAATCTGAGATTTGATATAAGATATTTAATATCAAATCTTTCAAATAAAATCTCAGTATTTTCAAATACATGCAAAATCCTGTGGAAATTGATTTCCAGAATTCTTGTGAGACCCAGGACACCTGGAATAATGTTTAATAAAACTGTCAAAATGTCAAGGTTTATCTAGAAAAACACAGATTCACACTGCTCTGTTCCACTGGCATTCTGGACATGGAATATTATCTCTTCTTATTGGTTCTGAGGAGTGAAATCCTTTTACATAGCAGATGCAAGCTCAATTAGTTCAGAGAACACAGGTCATACTCCTGTGGCAGTCCATATTAGAAGTTCACATACAGCTCCAGAAACGCTTAACAGAAACATGGTGGAAGAGCTCCGAAGACATGTAGTTTCATAAACCCATTCCATTCCTTATCTATGAACTTCCGCTACAAAATATTTCTTCTTTTTAATTTTTTCTTCCACATGCCTTCTGTGTCTTATTCTCTGGTGCTTCCTCGGAAAACCTCTCAGACTAGGTAGCACTCACATCATTCCAAACTTGTACAAAGAATTTAAAGAAGTATGAAAGAGCTTAGCTCTAGGTGGGATCAAACTCCAAAAAAAAGTGAATGAAACTCCTATTTACTACATTCATTTTAAGAATGCCTCCTGCAGAAGCTAGAAATCAAGATTCTTGAGGCTGTATAACAAGGTTGGCAAGACTAATTTCCCATCAATAAAAGGGTTGTAGGAAGTCCAATATAGTATATATTTAAATGGATGGAGCCCAAATAGTAAATCTCTCTTTTTTGTCTCAGATACTTTAGTGCAGCTTATTTGTAGACATAACTCCAAATAAGGACTGACAAAGAAACATTGGTGGCTATGGCTTCTGTTTTAATGTGCAGTGGAGACTTTGCATAGCACATTCATTACACCTTTTTCAAGGTCGCCATTTCTTTTTTATTTATGGCTTTTATTTGTAATTACCCAGATCACAATGACCACCAAGTAAAACACAGGAACTTAACACAAGAAAGCAGCTGAATAGATAAGTCTGGTATATTTTTACTGACATGTAGCTTGTAAGAAATAAAATTTTTAGTCAGAATCATTTCTAGGAATGTGATGTTCACATTTGCATTCTAAAAATGAAGACTTTTTGGGACAAATTCCCTTTTCTATGTCTGATTTTAAATCCCGATGAATAACTAAGTTAAATGAATTACACCTGTCTAGAATAAGGGCAAACAGTTCAAGTACTCAGTTAAAATGGCATAGGGTTATGGTTTTGGTTTTGTTTTTGTTTTTTTTAACCCATAGGAGTTTGTGTAGCTCTCTAGTTTCCATTGGAATTATCTCCACTTACAAATGGGTGGAAGTTTTGTTTCTATTTTGTCCTCATGGCACCAAAAACGGAATAAAAGAACTTATTGACACTAATGTGACGTAGATAAGCAGACACTCCTTTACTAATGGCCGGATGCGCAGGGGAGTCGTCTCACCAACAACGCACACCTGACTCGTGTAACATGCTGATTATATTGCATACAGTAATACATATTAATCAAGTTCTCATACATAAACATGCTAATTCCTGTAACTCATTTTTCCCACCTCTTTCCGGTCATGCACACTTGAGTCCTGAAATGATTCGGGGGGCTGCTTTTGTGACCACCATGGACTACTGACCTAAAAGAAAGACCCCTCCCAATGTCCTTGACTCAAGGACTTTGGCTCACATTGCAATTTTAACATGCTTCGAGGCCCTTTCACAATACAACTTTTAAAACACCTAGTCTCCAGGACTATAAATCATCTTTACCAAACAGTCTAACAATGGTACCTCATCCAGCAGCGTAACTGGTTGTATGGTTACTTTAAACAAAACACAACATCTCTATGATACTTAAAACATTACACCACTATCTTCTATAAAAACTGATATTTCTGTGTGATTCCATTTAATTGATTAGTCCTAATCATTCCTTATCAAAATCTCAAAAAATCATCAACTGAAACTAATAACAATTCAGTAACAATCAATAACACTCACACACACATATGTAACTAAAATTACTGGTAATGGAACATAAATACACATAACAAGAAAGAAGACCACTAAAATAAGATTTTAGTTTACAGGTACACTGAAAATTCAGTCATATCTTTAAGCTGTTCCATAGATATTTTAAAGGGTTGTGCACTTAATTTATATAATGAACAATCCATTAAAGCTAACTTTATTATTCCTACTTGCTTGTACATAAAGGTAGCATTAAACATAACTTCCACTGAAAGAGTGTCGATTTTAATAATTGTGAAGAAGTATAGATAAACTATTAAAGGCCAAACGTTTGGGGAGGGGAGGAAGAAAGAAAAAGGAAAGGATGAAAGAGGGAGGGAAAAAAACAGAATTCTCTTCTAGAAATTTGTTGCAACCTGTAAAACTCCATAACTATTTGACTGAGTCACTATGTCCAGTTTACTGGTGAGGAGCTGGGGTTTGGATTACATTTTGGGCTGGTTTGGTTTTTTATAAGATATCTAATTTTTTAAAAAATTATATATATCTGTCCATGGTAATAGTAAAATCAGGGCCATCTTGGGCCTTAAATACTGGATACTGCAAAATAATATAATGAGACTTATCTTTAATATTATGTTGGGTCACACAAAAAACTGGCACTGGAAATTTTTGTATAACTTCAAATTTTGCTAAAAAATATCTTACAGTTATTAATTTTATTTGTGGTTATCAGAATCATATTCAAACTTTTAACAGCCGTTTTAAAAAAAAAAAAAAATGTTTGTGACAGGAAAAGGAGATAGAGAGCTCATAGTGACCAGAAAAATGTCAAGGATGATCACAGCTGAATGATGTGGATGGATGTTTGCCTTGCTCCCATACCATGAAAAGAACTGCAAGTCATACCAAGCAGTAATAATAATGGGAGAAGGTTACATCCCACTTAACTTTTGTCTTTCCATTCATAATATACCTGTCCATTGGAAATGTTATTATACATTTTAGGAATAATTCAACACAAGAATTTTATTTTCAACGGACATTAGATTTCACCTTTGTAATTATTTGGAATTCAGTCAGGAAAAGGAGTAAACATGTTTAATCCTCTAAAAATACCAAATAAGCTTTAATTGGTTTAAATCAAACAGATTTTGGATTACATTACGCTTAAAACATGAGGAAAAAGGTCATACCTTTGTGAGATCATTGCATTTTGATAATGCTAAACGTTTCTAAATAATTTTCCATAATTTCAGATATTTACTGGGAAGATCAGGTAGTGTACTAATATCACTACATTTTTGTAAATTAAAACTCAATAAAACAATGGAAAATAGATAAGCTGTCAAAAAAAACCCCCAAACCAAAACCAACACCTCACTCCCAAACAAGCTACGTTCCAGAAAAGGAGAAAAAAATCTTCAAAGGTCCCCAAAATTCAATCTAGGATCAAGAGATACATCAACTGAATAAATTATTAGACAATTCATTAAAAGAAACTTGAATAGATAACCAATAAATTTTGCTCTGACTTCAGCTAGACTAAACAGAAGCTCATCCACAGCAAATACACAATACATAACAGATGATATATGCACAGGTCAGAAATAAAAAAAAATCCCATCAGAGAGTCCTTATGCAGTCTCCAGAGTTTCTGGACAGTTGTAATAAAATCCATTATCTGCATATTTCATTCTTCACCTTTCTTGCTTCCCTACACATCCTTTCCAGGTTTCCATCATTAGTGTCTCTCTTCTCAAAGACAAATCTGTAACATTATTAACTGTCAGCTTTTCCTCTTTTGTTAAACTTATATGTGACCTTGAAAGTGCAGTCTGTACCCACTGTTTATATCTCAGACATGTGCATTTGTTCATGACCAGGATCATTTAATAAAATGTAGGTAGTTTCTTCTTATATTTATTGCAATTAACTGTGTTAATAAGCAATTGCTCAATAACGATTTTTCTTCTAATTCATACCTAGGATTTCTGTGAGGGCTTTTGTGGTGTAGGCTGTGTAGTTGGTTTTTTTTCTGTTTCTGGTGCTTTCTCTTTCAAGAGTTGCAAATAGGTATTATTAAGGAATAGTTTACCTGTCTGATATCCTCATAATTTTCTACTGCTTTTGGAGGAGCAGATGGAGATTAGGTAATTCTATACAGACACAAATCATAATTAAGTTGAACTGAGGTAAAAATATCACTGTTTAAAATCATATGTTTGAGCTGTCCTCTCTTCCTAAATGTTGCAACAGCCAGAGTTTTCCGTGTTGTTGATCATTTAGTCTTCTTAATCCTAATCAATAAAGTAATTGAGCAATGGCCTTTCAGAATTGCTTTTCCAATGTTTATTTCATATTCAGACTAATAATCAGGTGTTCTACAATTTTCAATTTTTATCTGTAGCATTACCCTTCTTAAAACTGATCTTATGGTTAGCTGGTATTAATAATAATTTTCCCATTATAGGTTTTACTCAGTATAGGACCTTTCCAGATTTTGATAAATCTGTTTATTACATTTATTCACTGATAATTTTAATGCACTATGTCTTGACTTTCCTATGTAATTTCTCAGTTATCTTCTGATTAATTAAACGAGTTTCAAGACTCTTATTTTTATTTAAATATATTTATTTATATATTTATTCACTTACTATTTTAAAGTACATCCTGGGTAATTCTTGGACAATACAAAATATTAATTTTAAAACCAAATATTTTAAAATATGTTTATTCCATTTTGTCATCACTTTTAGGCACAAGCAAAAAACCTGAGAAGGGAACAACATTAAGCACTGCTTTTAGAGATAAAATAATTTCTGGATTTGTAACCCTGATGATTGGGAAAGTGAATTTCTGTGTGAGATCCCTTAACCAAGGAGTCCTGCTACAAGGCCTCTGTCTTCCAAATGTCATTCCACATAAATGGAATTGATACACCTGATCTCTGGTGCTGCAGGGCATGGAGAATAACAACAGTCATAGCTTAAATCATGTAAGGATTAAGGCAATAGTTGCACCTCACGTATTACACCCTTTGACTTCTCTGAAACAAGCACGTCTCACTTATTCTCATTTTCCTAATCATCTTCCTATGGCATTTCCTTGTCTCTTCTCAGTTCCTCATCTTTGGGGTTCTCAGGTTTTCCCACATATAAAAGGAACCTTTTCCATTACCTTACTGACTGAAATGACACTGCACTGGAAATTACTTTAAGGAGGTTTAGTCCAGACTTTTCCTTTTATAAACAATGGTTCCAAAAGACTGTAAGGCTTTTGAAATTAAGAAAATAAATAAGTAAATGAAAACAAGGTGCTCAAGTTTTATTACTTTTTTTTATAAAGAGCAAACTGAAAGCAACTAAAGAAGAGAGACCAGGAGCATAAAGGTTTGTGCACCTCACTTCCACCCTGCAGTTTCTCTGCATAAACTAGTGGATCCCTGTTCCTCACTGTAGGACCCATCACTTTCTCTTGGTTATTTGTATAATCTATTGAGCCTTCCTCTCCCAAATGTGCTCAGTAACTTTCCAGGTGATCCATCTCACTTGGTCTCCAGAAAATAACATAAGATATTCTTGAAAAAAGTAATGCTTTATTTTGGAGCTTTAAAATTACAGTAAAATAAGCTTAAATTAAAGTGGAAAGAATTTAGCTACATCTTACAAGTAACTTCCTACAATAAAATCCTTTAAGCTTAGGATGGATTGCTAGGAAAAGCAGTAATGTGACATGAAAAACAGCAAAACAAAACACTAATAAATGCACAATGAAATACAAGGCTGTGTTGTCAGGGAAAAAGACAAAGGGTTCTTTTTTCAAAATGCATAAGGAATGAACAGGCTCATTCCCATTTTCAGATATAACATCAAAATATCAGGGTTTAATCTCCTGGCAAATTATTGAGGTCACAAAAATCAAATCCAGTCAGCATTCCTGAAGATAAGCTAAAATGACAAATTAGGCTTTTATTTTCTTTAGACCTCTGTGATAGCATTAATCATGTAACTGTGGCTTACTCATGATGCTTTCTTTGATGTTCACAATGCATATCTGCTGGGAGAGTTGGAAGCAATAAAGATAATTTTGATTTATTTTTGGAAGGTGTACTATTTTAATGTAAAAAAAAAAAAAAAAGAAAAAAGAAAGAGTAGTTATAGAGTATGACTAATACTGAAAAATACAGTCCTTGTTTCCTTCTGTTGTGCTTTAACCCCAGCCATCAGCTAAGCATCCCGCAGCCTCTCGCTCACTCTTCCTCCCTCCTAGTGGGATGGGGAGGAGAATCAGAAAAAAAAAGTAAACCTTATGTGTTGAGATAAGAACAGTTTAAGAACTAAACTAAACTAAACTAATAATAGCATGCAGTAATAGTAATAGTAGTAGTAATAGTCATGAAAAGGAATATAATTAAGAGAGGGATAAAATCCAAGAAAAGACAAGTGATACACAATGCAATTGCTCACAACCCACTGACCAATGCCCGAATGCCCGAGCAGCAATCCGCCCCCAGCCAACTCCCTCCATACACTGAGTGTGATGTCTTATGGTATGGAATATCCCTCTGGCTAGTTTGGGTCAGCTGTCCTGGCCATGTTCCCTTTCAGCTTCTTGTGCACCTCCTCTCTGGCAGAGCATGGGAAACTGAAAAATCCTTAATTTAGGACAAGTCCTACTTAGCAACAGCTGAAACATCAGTGTGTTATCAACATTATTGTCATACTGCTACTAGGAAGACGATTAACTCTACCCCAGCTGAAACCAGGGTGCCTTCCTAGGTAGAGGATTAGTTTAAAAGTATCTTTTGGGAACTCCTTAAGACTAGACAGAAGTAATTCAACAACTCATAAAAAAAGAAAATAATAATGTAACTAGAAATTGCCATAGAATGAAGGTGGAAAAATAAAAAAGGAAGTGCAAGAACATTGCATCATTTATTTCCTTAGTAATAAAAATGCTGAAGTATAAAACTAAAGTTCACAACACATTGCATATTCTTCAATGAAAATTGGATAAAATGATTCAGTGATTGAGTCTCACTGATTCTGTAAAATGGCATAAGGGCATTGTTTTATAAAGCCAAACTGAAAATTCAAACACATTTCTTTATCCCAAGTCATAGAATACAAACTGGGATATTGAATAGAAGTGATTTGCTTAATATCTATGATACAAAAGAGGACTCTAAGTCAACCTCACTGTTCTGCTTCAGTGTCCCAAGCTGCTTACAGAAAGAAAATATACACAGTTACAATCCAATGAATGATCCTCATTCTCCGTCTACATGGAAAATATTGTGAATTATTTATAAAAAAAGCTTCATCAGAAGGGGAAAAGAAAGAAGATGGGTTATTTTTTAAAACATTTAATTTATGTATTTTCAAAGGAGGAAGTGTAAAGTTAGCTTTGAGGTTTTCAGTGTTTATGTAGCCAAGCTCATAGTTATGATTATGCATGTATATTCTCAGAGACTCAGTTTACAATGTAATGTACACTGTGATCCAACGTAATTTAGTATATCTCAAAAGAATGCTTGATTTACTAGCCCTAATGAATGCAGTACTTCAAGCCTTCTTCCATCTGGACTTTTGTTATTCTGCAGTACATTTGAGAACAATTTGGGATTTCACTCTGCTACCACATGATATTTCATATAATTTCTAAAGAGATTTTTCATTTTGAAGAACCCTTGATTAATGTCTTTGTTTGCTCAATTCCTTCTGCTGGGTCTTAATTGTTTCCTGTATTAACATTTTTAATGAATTTAGAGCCAAACTCCATTAAAAAATAAATCTATAATTCCGCAGTACAAGTTGTCAGACCTAGGGTTTTTCTAATCTTTTTAGCTGTTCAATTCCCAGGATTCCTGGTTGACAGCAATTTTTTGGTCCAATTTCCTGTGAGAAAATCCAAATTTCCCTCATTACGCCTAGCTAAGACCTTGTGTAAAGTGGTAATAAAATATTGCACTGCTTACAGAACATTTCACACATTCAAAGCTTTAGGGAAATAGTAGCTAATTAAATGAGTTGGACCTTCTTGTTGTTAATGCTGTTCACAGAGCATGCTCATTTCTGTCATGATTGATCTTCCAGTGCTAATACTGAAATGACATTTGCTGCGTCTTGACAGAGCATTTATCAATATTGAAATAGTTGAGAAAACCTTGAAGCTGCCAAACTAAGGGAAAATTTAAGAAATCAAATGTAAATCTCAAGGACTCTCATCTAGCAATGTTACATTAGCCTAGTCACATTCACAATTACAGAGGATATACCAGTCTTATATGGATCTCTTAAATATTATGGTAACAAAAGTAGCAGTAAATAATGTCCCAAGCATTTACTTAAAATTCTGAATGCAATTTTTCTTTTCTTTTTTTTTTTCCCCCCACTAAACATCCACCTCAGAACTATCCTTAGCCAAAAAACAATGTGTTTTACAGGTTTGCTGGTAATTTACAACACTGCTGAGAGTGCCTGAAATGAGATTGCTTACCTTTTTGTAGAAATTATCATTTCTGTCACATAACAAAATTTTTTTTAGGAAAGGTTTTCTTTTGCCTGCAATTTTTCTATCCCAGAGCCCTGGGAAGACTATGTCCTAAGAGTCTATTTCTTCTACTACTCTTCTTGGGATGTTGTGACTGCACCTTCTCCAGCCTGGTTCTGGGCTTGGCAGGTATAACTGAGCCACAAAGATACTGAATTGATTTGCTGATGGAGAAAACAAAACAGACGAATAGTCACATTTAGCACAGAATCATGAGGAAAGGGGAAAAAAATTTTTTTCTAACATCTGCCTTGGGACACTTTAGAAAGCATAGAGCACAGCATGAAATCCAGGCAGGTCTGCAATACATTTTAGTTTCAAAACAGATAGAAATCAGCAGTAAGAGAGAGCACTGAACTCCACAAAGAGACAACGAAAAGTTTAGCTAACCAAAAGGTTACTGTAGAATGTAGAAAAGACATACATTTTTGTATTATTTGCTTGTAGACAAATAATCTAATATCAGAAAATCTCTCTGATGATACACCTTTTGCTTATTCTTCAGACCTGAGGGTCCAAACATAGCTGACTGCAATAAATAGTTGTGAAGCAGGTATTAAGGATGCTAATAGGATTGGCTACACTAATGGCTTAATGTTTTTTACCTATTACTCTTTTACCTATTGTACCTAACTGTAATTAATCCTATTGCAAGTAAAAGACTGAAGTCTTGGCACATCAAACAAGTAAACTGTTCTATTTGGACCCCTATTAGGGGTAGAGGACATGTGACTGCTAGTTCAGAGTTCTGTCAAACATATAACCTAAGAATCAAGGCAACATTGTGGAATACAGAGGAAGTAAATACTCCTTTTAAAAATATGACAAAGTATTTCGGTGATAATATTTTGTGACATATTAAAGAGGCTTGTTTTAATTTGGGCTTCAAGTATCAAAAATTATTGTGATTCCAAATGTCTTTCCAAACCTGAGGGGTTTATTTGTAAGGACCTGGATACGGGTACCACATTGGCATGTGATACTGTTAAACATTTGGATCATTATATATGAAACAATGGTCAAAGAAATAAGGTTGAAAAACATAAAATCTACTGTACTTCATATGCTTTCTCATTAGAAAAGGAAAAGAAGACAACAAATAATACACAAAAGTATATAAAAGGATGCTAAAATAACAAAATGAAGCACATGAAATGGTTGCAAATTAGTTTGTGTGCTTTTGTTGCTGTGCATAAAAAGACATAAAATATTACATTAAAACACTGCATTTTTAAATTACCAACAAATGCTCAGTGTAGGAAATGACAATCTTACTAATAGAGCTGACAAATTTATGTGACTGTAAGAGCATTATTGGGAAAAGCTTTGGACAACATAACTATAGACATAATTACACTAACTAAAGAAGATCCACCTGTACATAGAAGGATTGGACAACTGCATAAATATAGCACTATTTTTTTCCATCAAATTCTGCCTCTATACTAACAGATATAAGTGCCTTATGAGTTAACTAGCCAAGCTAATTTCAAGGTGACTTTTCAAAAAAACCCCCATAAAATTTAATATGAATAATGGTAGCTAAACTGACTTTTTAATAAAATGAATGACTCCTTGCTGAAATGCAAATTCAAATATCATTTTAAGACATCTAAAAATAGATGAACTTCTGTTTTAAAAGAACTTCACTTCCAAAGTTTCAAAAGACATCCCATTTTTATGATTTTATCCAAAGCTGTTTTTTACTGTGATTTAAAATTATTTTTCTTTGTAAATCAGTATTTTGGTTATCAATCAGAGAGGTGAGCTTGAAAATGAAAATGTAATGATAGAGATATAAGAAAAAAATATTTTCTTTCACACAGGATAGATGTGTTCTGATTCTCTTGCTGGTATAGTCACGTTATTCTCAGACTAGTGAAATATACTTAAAAATAGAAAAACTACACTGAACTTGAATTGAAAATACATAGCTATTTCAGCAGGCATTGAAATGCTAGCACAAAATTTCTATAGAAATAAAACTATAGTTAAGAAAGCCAATGTAGAACTTGTGTAAGAAATATTCATACTTTTATCTGTAGAATTGATGCCTAATGTTAGGAAAATACACTGAAATGGTATTTTTAGGTCATTCACAATTAAGGTCAGACAGGCCAGTACTGCAAGACAGTTCAAGAACTGAACTATATTTCATGTCAATAGTTGGCAGACCTTATTAACAATTAGATTATTTTAAGAGACCCTGAAGGAAACATCAGAAGGAGGTTAGCCAGGTATAAAACAAACAAAAAATCTACTGTTTTGCCTAAATCTTCAAATGGGTCTTCAAGAACACTGTGAGTGAGTCAGTGCACAGACCACCTTGTCATTATTCAGACATGATAAATGAGCTTTTAAAGGTGAGATCTCTTAATTTATAATGTAGGAATTCAGCAGCCATCAACCTAAAGGAAGCAGCCATCCAGCTTTTAGTAGTCCGTTTGTACACTTGCCACCAGTCTTGTTAGACCTCTTATACCAATCAGGCATTAGGTTTAAGTCTGCTTTGTAATATTTCACCTTTTTCTGATCTCCATGTATCATATTTCCAAATATAAATGGCAAATCCAGGCACACTGGGTTTAATCCAGTCATCGACTACATAGAAAACTTCTTTCTTTAATATATGAAGTAACTAACCTTGGATTATAAGGTGTTAGTCATCACACATTCTGATTTTGTAGATGTAAGTCATAAAAATCAAACTGTCCTACTTATTTTGCACACAGAGACTGAGCTTTGACTGCTCTTCACAAGTAGCCCTCCTGAAACATGCCTTAATCCTAGCCTCAGCCACATGTCCTCTGACTATCAAAAGGTTTCAGCACTTCCCTCCCTCCCTCTGACCCAAGGAAGGGTTGCAGCCAACTGTGAGACCAAGACATCTGAGATGCTTCATGTATCCAGATGGCTTGCCAGTCAGGCAGCTGAAGTACTCAGCACATATTCCTCTTCTTTCCCTTTCCTATTTCTTTTTCCCAGTGCTACTGCAAAATAGAGCAAGAGCAAATAGTAAGAAAAAGAAAACAAAATCAACCAACCAAACAAAAAACAACCCCCCCCCAAAACCTGAGACATCTCATTTTCTCGAACAGCAACTCAGATCCAAAGCTGTTAAGATGTAGAAAATTATGCAAAAAGTAAACTTAGTGTTAGTTTAGCTGTCTCTGTTACAGATATTCCCTCCTGATGCAGTTTCCTCTCTCATTAAGATCACCAGAAATGACATCATACAAAAAAATTCAAAGGCAGAAAGATAATTTAGACATTCTTGGATATGGTGAAATGTGGAATTAAGGTGACAATATAAAGAGTAACATGTTTTAGTTACAGTGACAATGTCTAATACACACTTGTATTATTTTCCTAGCAGCAGTATGTCTATTATTTAAGGGAATTTATCCCTGAGGGAAAATATCCTTCAGAGTCATACATACTTAGTTAAAAACATATCCATCAAGGATTGTACTGAATGATTCACATCTGTAAGAAACAAATACATTTCTAATTTTAAAAAGAAATTGCATATTATCATAATTAATTCTTGTTAAATTTTCACTAATATACAAAGAATACTAGATGATTTCCAAATACTGATAAAGAACAGCAGTATCATAGTATCAATCCTAGTTCCTACATCAATGTTACACAAATCGGTAAAATTTGAAGAATAAAGGTAACATTACATTCTCATTGGTGATATATATAATGTAATCTCCACTAGGAATTTACCTGCTGTATCAAAGATGTTTGTGTTCACACTGTGAATAGCATTCTTGCTCCCCAGGGTTACATTAGTGTTTGATTTATTTATTTTCCTGTGTCATTTAAATGTAGTGATTGAATCAGCTATTGAGACATTTCACAAAAAGCAAATAAACTTTTTGACTTCTTTAAAAGAAGTGAGCAGTAAGGAAAATTGCTGTGGAGAAAGAGCTCTCACAAGAGGATCTATGTTGGTCATGGGATATTCTCAAGATAAAAACAATTCCAGCTTCAAAGATCTTAATAGCAAAGAGCTGTCCCACAAAAAAATGTTAATCATCATATAATCTGAAAGCAGTCAAACAGCCTCCGGCATGCAAGATGATTTCACATATACAGTTGTAGAAATGTTTGGAGTAGCAGCAACACATTTTGCAGGCAGGGATATTGAAGATAAGAGTGAATGGTATCATGTCTTGTTACAAACATCAGTGGCAACAGTGCAAGATGTAGTTTAGAATCATTAACACAGGTTTTGAACATCAGCTACATCCTTGTCGCAAATACCAAGATGGTTTGACCAGGTCATATAGTGGCATTCAAACCACAGTAATGTCTCAGGAACAAAGTTTTAATGCCAAGGTAAATGCTGAATGGTAGTTTTAGTAACATGACCTAACACCTTCAACCAGCCCACAACTGCCTCAGTTGAGAACTGTCAATGTTAGATTAATGGTTGGACTAGATGATCTTCAAGGTCTTTTCCAACCTTGATGATTCTGTGATTCTGTGATTCTGCCTCTTGGCTTGCTCTGTCCCTGCTTCCCAAGATCTACTTTACTTTTCTGCCCCATAAATCACAGATATCAATAAAAAATCAGTATATTGGATTTTAAAGTGAAAGGATATTTAGAGAAAGGAACTGGTTCTTGCCCCTTGTTTAATTAACCTTTCTTAATTTTGAAGAACAACCTGTTCATGAGACACAGCGCATGTTCAACTGTATGAGCCATTTTTGGTCTCCTCACCTATAGTAAGTACTCCCATACTCACTATAGGACAGGAGTAATCATTACTGGTTAGATGCAAATGCTTCTTTCTTCTCCACCTCCCCATCAATCTTCTCCCCAAAGAAAATGTAAAATGCTTGAGAATACTCTACTGGTGTTTCACAGCATAATTCTTGTGACTATTTCCTAAAAAATTTGGGCTACATGCTCCAGTGAAGAAAGGGATTGTAAACTATGACAAAAGGAAAAGTGACATTTTTTTCCAAGACAACACAAGCTCTTCATGCTCCAAGCCATGGGCCACTTCTGACCAGAGATTGTTGTACAACTGCTCTCAGCCCAGCACAGTGACTGAGCAAAGAAGCTTGAAGTAGATTTTACTATCTCAATCACAGTAGCATGACTGTTTTCTGGGCTAGAAGAAGCGTGAGTCCTTTAACAGAAGTTATTCATAGCTGTCAAAAAAACACAATGCCAAAACTAAAAAGATAGCCCCACCCCTTTGTTTTATTGCCATGGAAAATGTGATTAACCACTTGACATTAACACAGATGAATACAAACCATAATTCCAGGTGCAATTTATTTTGTCAAGAATGAAAGTTTAGTGTTGTTCAGCATAGGATGCTGCATCTGTGATGGAGCACTAGTTCATTGATTTCCATCCCTTTCACACAAGCTGTATAATATTTATTTAGCTCAGAAATAGCCATAGGACTCATGTCCCTGGCCTGAAACATGCATCACAGACTGTCATATAGTAGTTCTTGATCTTTGTAGGAACACAGAAATTTCTAATTCATCCAGAAGAGAAGATCAACATCTCCAATTAAAACTATTGTATTAAAAAAAAATAAAAAGATCAAGGGTATTATCTTGCAATAACTAGAAATTCAGTAGCTAGAACCATATTAGCTTGGTGTGAAAATGTCCAAATGGCTTCAGGAGATCAACCAGAGTCCTCATTGTCAATGAAAGCAAAAGACATACTGGGGTATGGGCAGACTGGCATGTTGTTTCCTTCAGATTTGGAAGCTCACTTTGAAGTAACTGAAGATTAATTTCCAGGAGTGCTGAACATCAGCAGAAGCTGTGGGTTTTTAGCTTTCTTAAAATCATGACTAACATGTTTCAGCAAGCCAAAGCCTGAGCAAGCCAAAATTGAGGCATCCCAATTATCTGCTGTCTCTGAAACAAGTAACTTCAAAAACTATAAACATCTGAAGGTTTTACTATGGTAATGTAGTCTGATTACTAAACCATATAGACAATATTAGTTCCTTGAATTACTTTATCCTTAAAAATATTGTCTTGATTTTAAAAAAATTGATGCAATCTTTTATCCATTTGTGTGGTTCTTCTCTGAACACTTACCAGTCATGGATATAATTTAGGAGCCACAGCTGAACACAGAGTCAGAGTATGGGGTTCATCTGGCCAGATATAGTTTTTTCAGCTAAACTAGTAGTCTACAAAATTTCTACATTCACTAGAAAGAAGTAGGTTGGTATTTACCTCACGCTTGCATAGATGTTTAAAATAGATCATCTAAATCATACCCTAAAGTCACTGCTTATCTCTATTGAATATTAAAGTTACTTTTGAGGGACTTCCTTGGATGCTGATTTCTACAAAGTAGACTTCTAACTTTAGTTGAGGTAAAACACACTGTTTATTATCCTTTCTGCCTTACATTTTCCTTCTTTTAATTATAAAACTGATAGAATTTTATGCAAACATGGTTGTTTTCTTCCTGATGACTTCAACTACATGAAGAAAAGCTCAGTAAGAGAAAGAAAGATGTACTCTTGGTGAAAAAAAAAAAAAAAAAAAAAATTCAAGCCTGACAGAAGGATGTAATCACTTCTTTTCAATGTACATGAGGCAATGATGAGGAAAGTACTAAAAGTCAGAGGAAAATTAGCAGGCCAGATGGCTGGTGAAACAGTGACAAAATGACAGCAAAATGAAAAACCTAATAAAAATGAACAAGTGACTAAAGGAAGTGTATGCAAGACATTAGAAATTAAATCATAAAGAACCAGATAAAATAAAGAATACTACTGGAGGATACAGAAGCCAGAAAATCAGAAAACTTTGGATAGGGGAAGAAGCAAGAGAGGTGACATATAGCAACAGATGTTTCCCTGTGGCAAACTGATGAAGAGCCACATGAGTAGGGTGAAAAGCTACTAAAATACATCTTGCTCACATCACTGGTATGTGATTTTTAGGTTTGGGTTTTGTTGGATTTTTTTTTTTTTTTTTTTTTGTAAGAGGGATCAAGCACTCCTAGAGACAAAGAGAAAAGTAGTGCAAACTAGTGTAAGTAGTAACAGTAGTAATAATGATAAGGGTATTCCACCCTTTACAGTGACTTTCATTGTGATGTTTCAAAGCATTAATTAACCCTTACATAATGTCTCTGAGGTAAGTGAGGTTTTACAGTCTGGTTACAGATAGGCAGAATGAACATAGAAAATTGGACACAAGCACAATTGTACAGCAAATTAATAAAAAAGACAGAAATAACATCTCTAAAAAAAATAAATCTGATGCCCAGTACTCTATTCTAGCTAACAGAAAATGCTTGTAAAATGCTTCAGAGTTTTGACAAGTAGCTACAAAACCTGTTTACATGGGGATAAATTCCATTTTCACCAAAGTCAACAAGAATTTTCACTAGCCTCCAGTTCAGTGGAATATGAAGATCCTGATGCATCTGACATACAATTCAGGCAACTGAGTTAAAGCTATTGGAGTGTGAAATAGTGGCATGGTACATTGTAAAGGGCATTTGTTTTGAATTTAACATTTTGTCACAACAGTAGTACTTCAGTCACACATTTTGTTCTTTGGATGAGATCTCATTATAAAACTTAGGCAGAATGTGTAAATTAAATTAATTGTAATATAGGACTTAAACTGAACTTAGAATAGAATACGAATCTGAGACACGGCTGCTCACCTAATAGGAAAAGTTTAAAAAAAAACCATAAAATCAACCCCCCAAAAAAAACAACTCCAAACTTTTTTACTAAGTAAAGAATAATGCTTTAGGAAGTAATTCCACTGTTCAATCTCTATTACTCAAAAAAAAAAAAAAAAAAAAAATCCAAACCCTGGTTCAAGTGCTGATGGCTGGAATCTTTATTCATTTTTACACCAAAATATTCTTATTTTAGATCTGTAGAACTGTGAAGTCCACACAGACTCACAAATCTTCATTTGAAAGAAAAGTGACACTATTTGATTGTAAATAGTTCTGATATCTGTAAAGACCACAGACACCATGTACTTAGTATATGAAAGTATAGTGATAAAAGCAATGTGCCATCATCCCTGAAAGTAAAGATTCTGCAGGTAAGCAAGTTGTCATTTGGGTTTTTTTGTTGTATAGCTTTAAAATATGTGTAGCATTAAAAATATAACAAAAAATACCTATTCAAATGAGAAAAATGGAAATTAAATACTTTGTGGCAAGTATACAGGTGAACTCAAAGGTATGACATGTTTGGTTCATGCAGGGGCTTATCAAAAGCTACCAGTGTCAGCACATAGCAAGGAGGTTGTGAGAGACGAGAAATCAGGCCTGTGAGAAACTAAGAGAAACAGCCTGAGAAAGCAAAAGTTGAGGCTGATCGAAGAAATGCCTCAAACACTCCCAAGACGAAACTATGAGTCACAGGGTGGATAGTGTGGAGGTCGAAGCTGATAAGGCTGCCCGATAACACAAGATGCAGCTGGAGGAGGGAGCCCTGTGGAGACAGGATGGCTCTGCTCTGGTGCACCTGGACAAATTTCAAGGGCCATCTGTCTGGTGAATGACCTTTGCTTCATTATCCATGAAATGCATATTAAAGTTAACACCCCTCAATATGCTAACGAAGGCTAACATGATCATGTTAATTTCTTCATCCCATGAAACACCTTACCCCTCCCCATATGTGGGTCAACCTAGGGGATGGACCCAAGGAAAGTGTGTATAAATCAAGGAGGGGGAAAGAAAGGGGCGGGGGGGGGCGGGGAGCGGGGAGGGCGGGAGAGTGCAGTGAAGTGAAGAAGACAGATGCTTCCTGGAACCCTCGCTGGCAGGATCAGCGCAGAAACCCAGACCGGTGATCTGTATTTCCCCATTCCCTCTATCTCCCTCTTTTCCCTTTCCCATTAAGAAATGCAAGGCATATTGTATTGCTTGCCACAACTTGCTATATACTTAGCCAATTATCGTGTGTTCAATTAGTACATTGTGGGTAGTTAATAAATGTTTGGACTTGGAGACTTGTTGTCCGCTCCATTGGGGATTTGCAAATCTGAGTCACTTGTCTCCCTCGTCTGAGCGGGACGTGACAGAGGTGTTCAGCTGTCATGTTTCCCCATCAGAGGAGCAAATTCAGTACTTCAGTGCAGTGCACAACTTGAATGTGTTGATGGAGGAGTCTCACTGACAGTCAATTTGTAAGATATCAATGATTATTAAGCTACTTTCCAAACACTGTTTACTCAAATCGAGGAGTGTTGTTTGGGAGAAGTGGTTCAAGACTACTCACTTGATTTCATTTTGTTACATTTTGTGATTAATTTCTGTTTTTCCAATGAGTCAAGTTGTACCCATGTTTTGGACTTTTGAGACAAATTTTCCAATTATCCCTACTTTCTCTGCTTTCATTCCCAGCCTAATGCAGTTTCAGAGTACACGACCTGGATACAGTCTGGATTAAATTAAGGAATAAATTAAATTTCCAAAGCACCCTGGTGCACTCCATGTGCTAAATGCATCCCTCCTATGAAAACAGAATAGATCTAGTCCCAAGGAGGAGCCAGGAACACGCACAGTGTGGCTGCGAGGTCCTCTGCACCACCTGCCATCTTCTACAAGTCCCCTCTTGGTTATTGACTGATAGGTTTGCATTGCTAGTGTGGACAAAGCTGGAGTCACACTTGTTTAAATCTGTCTTTGATTCAGTGATATGACATCAGCATGAATTTTGTTGAAAACATAAGTCCATAATATAGCCAAAATACAATTATAAATTAAAGTATTTTCAAATTTAAAGCAGTAGACAAAATCTCACTGCTTACAGCTATGACAAAGACCACTTGTTACCTTTCTTACTCTTAGAGAAGAAAAATTGAGTTTTGAACTAAGAATATTTTCCACTCATATAGGTATGTTAGTGACATGAGCTCCAACAAGATTCTTACATCATTTAGGGCCACAAAATAGAAATATCCCATTGCAAGGTCATAGTTCTTACTCTTAAGCTTTTAACACCTACAATTGAAAGTGCTATGCCTATCCCAAACCCCTTCAGGTTTGTTATATCATCTAAAGCACAGTAATTCTTGGAATACCTTATCAAAGAGAGAAAGTCCAACCATCTCAAGGACAGAAGAAATTGGATTAAAATACGTCTAAGATCGGTTTGATACACACAGTGTAATGAACAGGAACATTAGTGATGAAGAGATAACTGATTCTGTGAATTTATTCCTCCTTTCTCCTTGTGAAACGGTGATTAAAGTTTTTACCAGATGTGTCTAGTATTAGAACATATTTGATGTCTCGTTGTTTCTATTAACACCATTTACTGTCTGCTCCACTGACCTGTGGCCAATGTACAAATCGGCATTGTCTCCCACCCCTTTTAGGTTCTACGCGCAATCAGTTTTGAAATTATTAAATAATAATAAAAGCTGTAGGTGGGATAGCTTGGAATGTTGTACAAAGCTACATCAAGAGGTTCTTTTGAGAATGAGTTGCCAGAAATAGAAAGAACTAAGGAAGACATAACAGGAAGAATACTCATCTAATGACAAAAAACATAAAAATTAAACTGCATACTGTCTGTGAGTAGCTGCAAGTAGCATGCCCAGCTGAAACTAAAGAAACTGTTTTAACCTACAGATGTGTCCTGGGGAAAACACTTGATATAAGCCATGTTAGATCTAGGGGACAATTAAATTGGAATCAAACTGATTTTTGAAAGTGAAAGAAAGGAAATGTATCTATTGTCGGTCATAGTTGGTAAGAGTAAATGAGAAGGGCTGGAAAGGAGCCAGAGGAGAATGACGACTCGCAAGCAGTGAGAATAGGAGTGACTTCCCATGGAACATAGCATCAGGAACTTGGAAGATCATAGCCCCCTCAGATCTTGGCAAATTGACATCTTCCCGAAAGTCAGCTGGATTTAACAGCATGGCAACATCCTGCACAGTTGGGGGCAACAAAAAGAAATTTGAAGCTGGTGTTCTTTTCCTGCTGAGTTTTTACATATCCAGTTGAGAAGCAGCAGGCAGCCCCAGCAGAGTACCTTTATATGTGTACTTGTTTCATGTCAAAATAGGGAATAAACTGTTGGAGTAGTGCAGCAACAGAGAGGAAGCTTGAGGTTTTTCTGAAAGAAGCTCACCAGCTGTACACATAAAAACGTTCTTCTGGGAAAACACAGAACTAATATTCCAAGGACATTTATGGAGAAATAGTAACAATATAATGAGTAAAGAATGGGCAAAACAAGTAGATAATGAGTTGGTACTACTATAGTCATTACAGGAGAGTTGAGACACTGCAAAAAACGCTGGGGAGAAGATGAATAAGGGCATGCCAGCAGGGACAAATCAAAAGTTTAATGGTCTATAGGAAGTAGAAAGTTTACTCCTAAAAGGGCATATTGGGCAATTAGAGACCTGTCAACTAAGTAGGAAACAAAAGAAGAAAGCAACATAAAACATCACCCATCTGAAGGCAAAAGTTAACATACTTATTCCTCTGCCGGTCATTAAATCCAGAACTTTTTCAAGTATTGAAAAATACTTGAATTGCTTTCTGGTTTTTTGACTGCTTTTGTGTACTTCTTTGTTTATACTATTAAGTATAGTCTTAATGAGACTTTTTTTCTATTTATTTTAGCATTTCCTAATCCAATATACACATAGATTCAAGGAGTACATGCCAAGAAAACTAGTCTATCGTATCCAAACTAACCAGTAACTCAGATACTGTATCCTTCCAAATGCAACTTTATCTTCTCTTTATGGGATTCTTCTTGGAAGTTCTGAAAAAAGTATTTCCAATAATAGACTGGGATTTAAGTGATAAACAAGACTTTTTGCATTGTCAGAAATATATGTCAATCTGTGAAACATTGTCAACATCAGAGACAGGCCCATTGTAAGGAATGATAACTTATTGTATTCAATTGAACTGAAAGAAAAAAGCATTCATGCTATGTTAAGAAAATAAAAATTTGCAATAAGGTTGAATAGACCTGTGTTTTATTTCT